>NW_021912954.1:0-504 GCF_006229205.1 Suricata suricatta | reverse complement strand
TTATGCTCTTTGAGGCTGATGTAGTAGAAACAGCAGAGACTTTGAGGTGAGACAGACCTGGCTTTGAATTCCAGCTGTGCCACCCAATGAGTGTGTGACATTGGGCATGTCACTTAAGCTACAAGAGCCCCTATTTGGACACCAATAAACTGGTGTTGATGGTTCCAGGAACATACTTAGGAGCTCAGTAGATACTAGGGTCTTCTCCTTTGTTTCCTCCCAAAGGGTGAGCAGCCTCGGGAGTATAATTTAAGAGCTCCGCAATCCCACCCTTCTCTCTTAGCTAGTTTGAGAGAAACATTAATAAAATCACCAAGGGCTCAGATAACAAAATATCTCCAGAAAGGCCTGGTTGAGACATAGATGTGTTAGGCTCTGGCCAGTTGGGCCTGGGAGTGCAGAGAATTGGAGGATGGGGGCCAAAGAAACCATCCAATGGCATGTGCCCATTTCACGTATCAAACACAAGACACCCAGAAACAAACATGCAGAGGAGATATTAGA
>NW_021912953.1:0-504 GCF_006229205.1 Suricata suricatta | reverse complement strand
TTATGCTCTTTGAGGCTGATGTAGTAGAAACAGCAGAGACTTTGAGGTGAGACAGACCTGGCTTTGAATTCCAGCTGTGCCACCCAATGAGTGTGTGACATTGGGCATGTCACTTAAGCTACAAGAGCCCCTATTTGGACACCAATAAACTGGTGTTGATGGTTCCAGGAACATACTTAGGAGCTCAGTAGATACTAGGTTCTTCTCCTTTGTTTCCTCCCAAAGGGTGAGCAGCCTTGGGAGTATAATTTAAGAGCTCCACAATCCCACCCTTCTCTCTTAGCTAGTTTGAGAGAAACATTAATAAAATCACCAAGGGCTCAGATAACAAAATATATCCAGAAAGGCCTGGTTGAGACATAGATGTGTTAGGCTCTGGCCAGTTGGGCCTGGGAGTGCAGAGAATTGGAGGATGGGGGCCAAAGAAACCATCCAATGGCATGTGCCCATTTCACGTATCAAACACAAGACACCCAGAAACAAACATGCAGAGGAGATATTAGA
>NW_021912952.1:0-504 GCF_006229205.1 Suricata suricatta | reverse complement strand
TTGTTACTAAAGAAATAAATAATCTCTACAGAGTAACAGAGTTAAAATGCACTGGGTTCTAGTGTTTGAGGTTATTTGAGACTTTTTGTTTGTTTGCTTTTATCTCTTTAGAGCTGAGCTTTTGCTTATTCCTTGTTATGGAGTATTTTTTCCTTTTGCCAGCAGTCCTGATCCACACCAGGCAAGTCAGAATGTTACGGCTGGAAGGGTCCTTGGAAAAGCCCTAGCCGCATGCCCTGGTTATACAGCGGGGACAGAGGCCAGAAAACTGGAGTGACTTGCCCAGCGTCACCAAGCCAGGGTCGTGGAACTCAGCCCCCGCGGGCTTGCACATCTCCACTTCTCTGCTCTGTCCCTCCTCTTTTACAGCTCAACACTTTGAGACAAAGCCCTCCTCCTGCACCCCTTGCCGCCCCCCACCCCCCAATCAAACAAGAGGTCCAGGCATTCCGCGCCTTAGCGGACTGGGTTCCAGTCACCTTGCGGCGCGTGGGCTCCGCGAGC
>NW_021912951.1:0-504 GCF_006229205.1 Suricata suricatta | reverse complement strand
GAAAGATAGATTCAGTGGCTTTCTGCTTGGTTGCTTGGGTCCTCTCAGTTCTTCTCCCCCCCACCCCCATCCTGCTTTGTTCACATAGTCACACCTCTTTATTTTAGCCCTAGCAGCTCACTCATTTTTCATTCCAGACACCTCTCACCAGTACATTTTCAGGCCTCTGATATTTGTTGTCTTCTAAACTTGTTTAAGATTTTCCCCTCAGATAATGTATTACGGTTACAGTTTACCGGGTAAGTAGGTGATTTTCACTGCCAAAGGTCTAAAGCATTTCATAGAAACCACTTAGGCAAAGCAAAAGCTTATAATTATCTCAGGACTTTCAAATTCGTGATAACATATAAAAGTGCTCTTAAGCAGAGAATGCTCCATCTTTTCTTTGAATTTATCTATACTTTGTTTTAATTAAACAAATCTCATCTGTTCTGAAACAGTTAAAAATGTATAAAACCTCACTCATATCACTTCAGTGGATTCTTGGACTCAAGTTCTTTAGGG
>NW_021912950.1:0-504 GCF_006229205.1 Suricata suricatta | reverse complement strand
GTGGAGAGTGAGTGAGAGTGGGAGTGATCGCCCTGAGACGGAGGAAAGGAGGTCCCAATGAGGGGGACTCCAAGGGGAACTTACCTCTAGGGCTAGTAAACTATCATAGCTTGTAGTAAAATTTACCTAACAGAGTCTGAGGTGGAGGAAGGATGCCAGGTACCTTCAAAGTTACGCTCCAGTAAACGAACTCTTGTACATGGCTAGTGAGAATATGAAATGGTGCATTCATTGTGGAAAACAGTTTGGTGGCGGTTCCTCAGACAGCTAGACATAAAATTACCATGTGGTTCAGCATCCCATTTCTAGGTATTGAAAAATAAGAAAGTTGGAGCCACCTGCATGGCTCAGTAAGTGGAGCTCCATCTCTTGACTTTGGCTCAGGTCATGATCTCACAGTGCTGGGATCAAGCACTACATCAGGCTCTGTTCCGAGCATGGAGCCTGCTTAAGATTCTCTGTCTCCCACTTTGCCCCTCTCTCCCACTCCCACTCTCTCTCTCT
>NW_021912949.1:0-504 GCF_006229205.1 Suricata suricatta | reverse complement strand
TGCTGGGATTCAGACAACAATCCGGTGAAGAGGATTTTGCTGAGAAGCATGAAGGCTGGCACTGTGACTTAGTCTATCTGTAACTATTTACCAGTTTACTCCGCTATATTGATTCTTTTCTTTATGTGAATCAAACACCTTACACATTATGTTTTTATAAGGGAAAATATGACACTGAAATTATGAATCAGCCTTAGATACAGAGTAGTTCTTCCTGTTTTATTTATTTTTTAATTTTTTTACATTTATTTATTGTTGAGAGACATGGAGAGACAGAGCACAAGTGGGAAAGGGGCAGAGAGAGAAGAAGACACAGAATTCTTAACAGGCTCCAGCCTCTGCTTTGTCAACATAGAGCCCGACGTGGGACTCAAACTCACAAACTGTGAGATCATGAACTAACCAACCGAGCCACCCAGGTGCCCCTTTCTTGTTTTATTTTTCTAAAAT
Organism: Suricata suricatta; assembly: GCF_006229205.1. Classification (NCBI taxonomy): domain Eukaryota; kingdom Metazoa; phylum Chordata; class Mammalia; order Carnivora; family Herpestidae; genus Suricata; species Suricata suricatta. The sequence continues at coordinate 54 of NW_021912949.1, read as the reverse complement.
GTTCAGAAAATCTGAAGACTCACATAATTTTCATCTAACAATATGCTTGGCCTT
>NW_021912948.1:0-504 GCF_006229205.1 Suricata suricatta | reverse complement strand
GAATTAAACCCCACCTTCTAGCCCAGTGATACAAATTATGTTTACTGATATTATTATGAAATCACTTTTCCTAAATGCTCAGATGTTAATAATAAAAATCTTAAAGCAATTTTATATAACCAATAGTAGCCCAGGACAATTAAATGCATTTTCACATCAAAACAATTTGTTTATGTAAATTTAAAAAAGTTAGTTATTGGTAGTCACTTCAAAATATTATCAAAAGATAATATCCTATATCATACTGATATTTTGAATTTTTTTTTGAGATAAGCTTCAAGGACAGGCCTATTGTCAATTTTTGTAAGGTAACAAACACATGATGGTGGTGAGGATGTGGAACAATGGAAACTTTCATTCATTGTTGATGGAAATGCAGAATAGCACAGCCACTATGGAAGACAATTTGTAGTTTTTTAAATAAAACTAAGCATACTTTTACTATTTGATCCAGCAATTGTGCTCCTTTGTATTTATCTAAAAGCTGAAAAATTATGTCTACAT
>NW_021912947.1:0-504 GCF_006229205.1 Suricata suricatta | reverse complement strand
TTTTCTTATCTCTCTGTGTTTCTTTTGGTCTCCTATGAAGGAACACAGGCACTGGACTTGTCAGTTCTTTGTCAAGGTATCAACAGTTAGACATTTGTGAAAAGCTACTTTATTCAAATAACAGTCAATGCTCTTTGAAATGGCAGTGATGCCTCTCTGTGACATCTGTCACTACTTCAGGTATTTGTCTAGGCATGCATGTCCACAGTAAGCTTTCACACACATCACACACTGTCAACCTGGAACTTTGCTTGATTGTGAACCCAATTTGTAGTAAAGCTTTAATTACATGTTCATCTAGTCATTCAATATCCCAGACTCATGCTCTCTTATGTTTTCATTAAATTACCAATTTCATTCATGTTTATGACTATACCATCCCAGTAGCTGATGATGCAGACATCTAGTTCTGACTCTAAAGAGTAAGAACTTACTGTGCCTTGATTGTCTGAAGGGAAAAGAGAGTACTTACTACTGTCTAGTCCTCAGGGGGCACTCAGTGGT
>NW_021912946.1:0-504 GCF_006229205.1 Suricata suricatta | reverse complement strand
TTTTTTCTAGAGATGCAAAGGGAGTTCAGTATTTGCAAGCAGCAATAGAATACATCACATTAAAAAGAGGAAGAATAATCTCAATAGATATGGGGAAAACACTTCACAAAACACAACTTCCATTCATGATAAAAACACTCAACAAAGTGGTTTACAGGGGATACTTCAACATAATAAAGGCCATATAAGAAAACCCACAGTTAATATCATACTCGATGGTAAAAAACGGGAAGGTTTCCCTCTAAGGTCAGAAACAAGACAAAGACATCCAATCTCACCACTTTTATTCAACCTAGTACTGGAAATCCTAGCTGCCACAGAAAAGAAAAAGAAGTAGCAGGAATAAAAATTGGTGAAGAAATAAAACTGTCACTATTCACAGATGACATATAATACTATATATAGAAAATCCAAAGAACTCCACCCAAAAAACTATTAGAATAAATAAATTCAGTAAAACTACAGGATACAAAATTAATACACAGAAATTGGTTGCATTTCTAT
>NW_021912945.1:0-504 GCF_006229205.1 Suricata suricatta | reverse complement strand
TTTTTTCTAGAGATGCAAAGGGAGTTCAGTATTTGCAAGCAGCAATAGAATACATCACATTAAAAAGAGGAAGAATAATCTCAATAGATATGGGGAAAACACTTCACAAAACACAACTTCCATTCATGATAAAAACACTCAACAAAGTAGTTTACAGGGGATACTTCAACATAATAAAGGCCATATAAGAAAACCCACAGTTAATATCATACTCGATGGTAAAAAACAGGAAGGTTTCCCTCTAAGGTCAGAAACAAGACAAAGACATCCAATCTCACCACTTTTATTCAACCTAGTACTGGAACTCCTAGCTGCCACAGAAAAGAAAAAGAAGTAGCAGGAATAAAAATTGGTGAAGAAATAAAACTGTCACTATTCACAGATGACATATAATACTATATATAGAAAATCCAAAGAACTCCACCCAAAAAACTATTAGAATAAATAAATTCAGTAAAACTACAGGATACAAAATTAATACACAGAAATTGGTTGCATTTCTAT
>NW_021912944.1:0-1276 GCF_006229205.1 Suricata suricatta | reverse complement strand
TATAACAATTTAACAATGCTTATTTGAAATACTACTATCCACTGTGATACTGGTTAAAGGTAATTATTCATTCAAGAACACCTAAACTTCTATTATGTATCAATTAGGAGACATTTTGTGAGTCTCTTAAAATTGAAACATGTTCTTTGAAATAAAATATTTGGAAGAAAAGCTATAACTCCTTGCCAAAGAAAACCAAGTATAGATAGAAAGATACATGTGAAAAATTAAAACAAAATGTAATCATAAAATAACAGCTCAAAAAGGTAACAGAAGAATTGTAACAAAGCAGTATGTGGTTAAGTCACCAAAATAGTGTTCACATTAGGTACAAAAGGACTCAAAGTAGAAGGAAAATCACATCTAGACTGGGTAATTGGGAAGGGTATTATGAAAAAGGGAGGATGTGGACTAGGTCTGAAGAATGAGCAGATTTGGGGTATACTGAAAGGTGTTTTAGGTGAGTGGAACAGCAAAAGTAGACAGCAAACCCAGGAAAACATAAGGCAGAGGCAGTAAAATACGGTTTTCTCCCTGACAAGAAATGATAGCTGAACAGTACTACCACCAAGCTAGAATACTAAGACTTGAAACTCTCTAGGCAAGGCCATCACTGCAGGTTTGGTGTAGCCATAGTATGACGCTTGGGATCTGAATATGTGGAGAATATTGCACTGTTCAGGCAATAAAATGCTAAGCACCTATGATTCTGTACCCAATTCCAATATGGGGAGGCCATTTTTCCCACATCACCAAGCAATTCCCTGTACCAGGTAGATATCCTACAATTAATCCTAATTCTGAAAACTATTTACTGGAGATGACAAAGATCTTACAGGTTAGGGCCTCATTCCTGTATGACAGCCTTCTACTGCCTCCATTTCAGATGTCAGTCTCTAGTGCAGGCTGTCACCTGTACTTCTGAGTGACTACTTCAGAATGGAATTTCCACTGAACCCCTCTGTAGATTTGACTAATTTGCTACAGTAGCTCACAGAACTCAGAAATATATTTTACTAGATTACCATTTTATTATAAATGGATATAACTCAGGAACCGCCAGGTGGAAGAGATGCACAGGGCAAGGCATGAGGAAGGACATGGAGGTGCTAAGCTCTCTCCCAGCATGCCACTCCCTCCAAATTTCCATGTGTTCACCAACCCAGACATTCTCTGAACCCTGTCCTTTTGGGTTTTTATGGAGGTTTCATTACATAGGCATGCTTGACTAAATCACTGCCACTGGAGATTGAACTCCATCTCCGGCCCCTTTGAT
>NW_021912943.1:0-504 GCF_006229205.1 Suricata suricatta | reverse complement strand
TATTTTTTATTAAATCTCAAACATTATTCTATGTAATGAGATGAGAAATAGATATAACCAGGAAATGATATAAAAATAATAGATATGACCAATTCTAAGGTGTGATCATGACAGAGATAGAAGAAATAGAGAAAAACTTAATTCAAAGTGAATAGTTCAAGAAACTGAGGACACTTGTATGTTGGCTTTCTCTCTCTCTTTCTCCTCTCTCTCAAAAATAAATAAACATTAAAGATATTTAGCATGCAAATCACTTATCTTACCTGCTTCTCAAAACATCAGCCTCTTTGGACTTCATGCCATCAGGCTACTAAAAAAAACCATTAGCCTTTATTCTAATTTGCCATTTACCAAAACCTCAGGTATTAACATCACCCTTCTTTTTTTTTTTTTTATATAGTTTATTACCAAGTTGGTTTTCATATAACACCCAATGCTCTTCCCCACAAGTGCCCCTCTCTATGACTATCACACCCCTTCCTCTTTCCCCCTCCTTCTTCAGCC
>NW_021912942.1:0-504 GCF_006229205.1 Suricata suricatta | reverse complement strand
GTGGCTCAGCTCGGCTACCTCTCGCCGGCCATGCTGGGTGGGTGGGTGCAGCCTGTGCTCTCCCCACATCTCCAAGGTGCCTTCTAGAAGGACCCAGCGCTGAACAGCGGGGCGTCAGTTAAATAAGTAGTGCATGCCCAAGAATGAAATCATTGCCAAAGCCTGCAAACTCCGGCCACAGATTTTAATAAAATGGTAGAATGTATTCAATAAGTTACATTAAACAGGTTACAATACCACATATAAAAAAATATAGTCTCATTATAGTGAACTTGAAGGAGACATCCATTTTCTGACAGTCATGAGGCTAGAAAGTATAAGGCGCTATGACCCAGGGCTGCACTGCCCAGCAAGGAGGGTTTGTTTCCAAAATTGGTTTCTGAGCCCCTCTGCATGCCCGCCACACCCACCCCTACCTTGGGTCTTGTGTTGGCTCTGGCTGGACCACCCTCCCTGACAGCTGTTCCCACACTTGCTCAAATGTCACCTTCTTTTTTTTTTTTT
>NW_021912941.1:0-504 GCF_006229205.1 Suricata suricatta | reverse complement strand
CGGCAAACGACCTTCCTACAGATGGCGTGAAACGCTCCCAACACGCCGACTCTCACGGACTCTTCCTTCTCCCTCATGTCCCAACAGTTTACGTTTTTCCTAATATCTATATATTTTTGAGAGAGAGACAGAGCCATGAGCGGCGAAGGGGCAGAGAGAGAGGGAGACACAGAATCTGAAGCAGGCTCTCGGCTCCGCTTGGAGCGGGCAGCACAGAGCCCACCATGGGGCTTGGACTCTGGAATCGTGAGACCATGACCTGAGCAGAAGTCACATGCTTCACCAACTGAGCCACCCAGGAGCCGCCTCGTGTACCAACAGCTCAAAGCAGTGGTCTTGTTGGTATTTCAGAGGGAAATTGACCGTACTACTTTGAGATTAATTCAATGTGAAATAACAGTCATTTTATAAATAGGATGGGCTCCAATAAGTAGTTTCACTGAGACCGGAGCAAGAAGGAGACGAGGACACAGGCAAGCCGATGTCTGAAGGGGCAGAGACGCT
>NW_021912940.1:0-504 GCF_006229205.1 Suricata suricatta | reverse complement strand
GAGGCACCTTACTCACAGACTATTTAAACCTTTAGAGAAAAATAGCCTTGTCATAAGCTTCGGTTAGTATTACACTATATATGCAAAATAAGACCCCCGCTGATGTATTTTTAGTGATAAATTGTGTTTTTTGACCTTCTGTATTGTACTTCATTCCTGTCTTTAATTTTCTGTTCTCTCTTCCGTAAAAACAATGATCGGTTCTGAAACATGTGATTCCTAAGAAGTTGCAAACAATGTAATCATTAAAAGAAAGATGTAATCACCTATGGTATATAAGACACCAAGTTTCACAGTAAAGTGTGGTCTCTTCCACCATTCATGTTGTCTGTGTTCTTTCTTGTAGATATTTTGCCGACACCAACCCCCTACTCAGGGACCCTTAGACTCTGGTGCGTGAGCTGGTCCCCCGCACACGGTGATGTGTCCAGCTCTGCCTTTCTTTTTCAAGGTTCTTTTAGCTATTCAGGAACTGTGTGGTTCTATACAAGTTTTAGGATTGTT
>NW_021912939.1:0-504 GCF_006229205.1 Suricata suricatta | reverse complement strand
TGACCTAAATGACCCATAGCCCCAAACCGTTTTCCATTGTGACACGTACATACATAGACTGACATACCTGAAACAGAGCTCTACAAAGTGGAACACACTGATAATGTCTCCCCACGTCTGCTCTGTTTTCTTAATGCTGGTCGTATCTCATGAATGAATTCCGTGACCGTGTTAGTCACACCATAGGAGAAGGTACTATTCTAAGCTAAGAGGTTACCATTTAATTGAGGAGATGAGATGAACACACATCAAAATACTTAGAAGCCAGTACAGCCCAGTGTACTATTTTATTGACTATTACACGGAACAATGTGCTCGATACAGGCACCGTTCAGAGGAGGGCCTCGATGCACATGGGAGGTTTTCAAAGAGATTTTTATTAACCTTTCTTGCCTTCTTTTAAAGATGGCAGCCAGCCATGGAAATGGGAGGGGGTATTTTCTGAGTAGGGGAACGGTACTGGAAAGTACTTAAGAGCATAGACTCTGAGATCAGATGCTTGGG
>NW_021912938.1:0-504 GCF_006229205.1 Suricata suricatta | reverse complement strand
CCTCGAGCTGTCTTCACCTCACGCACCTACTGAGTCCACGTGCTTTGAGATCGGCTCACTTTAAAGCAAACAACGAACACCCTGGAGGCTTCCACAGGCTGGGAATTTTTCTCTGGAAAATTCCGAGGGCTGGGATTTTGCTCTGAGGCCCCGCAGGCGCTCCACGCTGAGGCTTCCCTAATCCTCGGAGCACAGCGGGTCTCCACATCCCTGCCCCCTGGACATTCTGTCCGCCGAGGTCTTCAATATCCCTTTTCATCATGTCCAGGAGGGACCCCGGCGCAGCGGGGCTTGTGTCTGACCCCGCTCGTGACCCCCCCTCGGCACGGCAGGACCATGGAAGGCGCTCAAAAATCCCCCAGGTTTGCCCTGAAGTAGGTCTGGGCTCCTCCAAGAAGGCTCTGTAATAACGAGCCGTTTCAGAAACATCCAACCACTCCTGAGAGCACGTGCTCTGACCGGGAGGGGACAGAGGGTCCCGGCGGCGGGAGGGGTGGAGGAGGG
>NW_021912937.1:0-504 GCF_006229205.1 Suricata suricatta | reverse complement strand
TGACCTAAATGACCCATAGCCCCAAACCGTTTTCCATTGTGACACGTACATACATAGACTGACATACCTGAAACAGAGCTCTACAAAGTGGGACACACTGATAATGTCTCCCCACATCTGCTCTGTTTTCTTAATGCTGGTCGTATCTCATGAATGAATTCCGTGACCGTGTTAGTCACACCATAGGAGAAGGTACTTTTCTAAGCTAAGAGGTTACCGTTTAATTGAGGAGATGAGATGAACACACATCAAAATACTTAGAAGCCAGTACAGCCCACTGTACTATTTTATTGACTATTACACGTAACAATGTGCTCGATACAGGCACCGTTCAGAGGAGGGCCTCGATGCACATGGGAGGTTTTCAAAGAGATTTTTATTAACCTTTCTTGCCTTCTTTTAAAGATGGCAGCCAGCCATGGAAATGGGAGGGGGTATTTTCTGAGTAGGGGAACGGTACTGGAAAGTACTTAAGAGCATAGACTCTGAGATCAGATGCTTGGG
>NW_021912936.1:0-504 GCF_006229205.1 Suricata suricatta | reverse complement strand
GCCACAGCCATCATATTAGGGCCTCCATTTCCAATCTTACTGAAATTGCTGACTATATCTAAGTACTAATAAATTCTTTACAATCACAGATGTGGTAATATATTCCGTTTAGTTCCTATTTCAACAAGCTCTCAGCTGTAGTGTCTCTTCACCTTCACCTTTGAAGAATACAAATAACTTGTAACTGCCCTTCTCATGGAGTACCTCAACAGCCCTCACCCCAAGTTTTACCAGCAAGACCTTTAGCCACATTTAACTTTCTCCAGAAGCACATGTATGACAGTACACTGAGGGCAGCCTCCTTTTGCAGAGATTCGTGGAGCACACTCATTCAAGACACAAACATTCACACAGGAGCTCACGACGAGGGATGTGCTGCTGCCCTACACAAAGCACAAGCTTTGGCACCTCAATTAAATTCCTGCGATGAATTACTTGTTCAGTTTAAGGTCTTTCCATCCCTGACACTGTTGAGACACACCTATTATGGTTCCATTCCCAGCA
>NW_021912935.1:0-504 GCF_006229205.1 Suricata suricatta | reverse complement strand
GGGGGAGGAAGCACTTGAAGCCCACTCAGGGCCACCACGGCTACTACGGGCAGTGACGAAGCTGCACTCTTGTTATTTACTTGATAAAGTTTGTAAGCCTTTTGACTTTTAGTATTCGCCATATTCTCTGGCTGATTGAATCTATGATTCTGTTTAATATGTTCACCCTGGTGTCTCACCAGGTCTTTCCCACAGGGGCTCCTGGGTGGGTCAGCCGCTTTGGCTCAGGTCATGATATCACAGTTTGAGCCCCATGTCAGGCTCTGCGCTGTCAGCCTGCTTAGGATTCTGTGTCTCCCTCTCTCCTCTGGCCCTCCCCCACTTGTGCTCTGTGTCTCTCTCAAAAGTAAAAACAAAACAAAAACCAGAAAAAAGATAAAAATCTTTCAGGCATATATCGTAGCTTTGGCATAATTAAAAAAATAGTTTATCCAGTATATAGTCTATAAGCATACATCTATGCAAATTATCACAATGTAAATTAATATAACTGCTGGAAGGTCG
>NW_021912934.1:0-504 GCF_006229205.1 Suricata suricatta | reverse complement strand
GCTGGACAGGGAGTGATATAAACATGAGACACATGGGACACCGGAGTGACTCAGTCACTTCAGCGGTTAAGTGACCAACTCTTGATTTCATCTCAGGTCACGATTTCAAGGTTTGGAGGTTGGAGCCCCATGTTGAGCTCGCCACTGAAAGTGCGAGTCTGTCTGCTTGGGATTCATTCTCGCTTTCTCTCTCTCCCTCTCTCTCTCTCTCTCTCTCTCTCTCTGTTTCTCTCTCTCTCTCCCTAACTCCCTCCCTCTCATGCTCACTCTCTGTCACTCTCTCTTTGTCTCTCCTTCCCCCCCCCCTGCCCCTCCTCTGCTCCCGCCCTCTCTCTCTCAAAATAAATAAATTTTTAAAAAATGGCTAGGATTCATATAATAGTATACTCATGTATATACCTTGGCAGTAGTAAATATATAACACACAGTTCTAAGGGATAGAAATGAGTGGTAGAAAATAAATATGTATAGAATTGTGGCCAATGTATCAGTCCGAGGCTAATT
>NW_021912933.1:0-1276 GCF_006229205.1 Suricata suricatta | reverse complement strand
TAGGAAAATGGCTTTATTTGCTGACAAACTACTCTGGGTTATTTCCACTCCATGCAATTCTATGCAGCAGGCCTGCTCTCATGGATCATTAAAACACTGATATTAGAAAGCCTGAACTAAAAACCTGTGACATATTGAAATGTATCACGTGTATTTATATCATCTGGGCAATTGATGCTAGTTATGGAAAATCTGGGCTAGGCTTCTAGGGAAGTTCTTTAGCCCACACTGGATGAAAGTGGTATTTTTTGTGCAGATTACACTCCTCAAATAATCATATTACTTGTTCTACTTTCTGTCTCAATTTATAATTATATTTATAGCTTTAGTACATTTCAAAAGTTAGGAGGGATCTCAGGTGTTAATACAGAAGCCGTTAACCTGTTTAGTGTCCTAGACTCTTCTGCCAATCTGAAATAAGCTAGGGATTCTCTTCTCAGAAATACACACACGAATGGCTTAGGGGGATCTTGGAAGACCGTCAATAGATCCCATGGTTTAGGCCAATCTCTAATTGTTCAGAGGGGGAAAGTGAAATTACAGAGGAGAAGGGTGCAGTCCAAGATCACATGGCCAGTTGTAACCGACTGGATACCAGAACTACTTTCCCATCCATATATTGCTTCTCCAATTACCTACCTTTCTTTTGAGCTTTTATAACTAAATTATGGACAACCAGATTTAACTGGAAAAATTCTGTGCTTCAGAATATTAAGAAATCAAGGAAACATGTACCATCCCCTTCTCACTCCTATCTAAGGGATACAGTGTAAATTGTAAATAAAACACGGAAGTGATTCATTTCTTACAAAGTTGGGCTTGTTTTTTATTTTTCTAAAAATATTGCTATTTATCTTAATACTTTAAAGTGGAAATATAAATGATATAACAAAATGAACCATTTGGAAATATTTCTCTTATGTGTACTTACAAGTTCTTCCAAATTTTTAATATGAAAATGAAGCCATAAAACCTAGAAATTGCGGGATAGTTTTAGAAAAAAATTAAACTAAGAATTTAAATAGCTGATTTTCATCTCTGCACTATCACCAAAAGGCTGAATGACCTTTTGAGAATCTCCTAAGACTCTTTCTCATATAATGAGAAACTTACCAGAAAATTGGTAAAGCCCAATTTAGCAACCATGTTCCGAGTTTTTATTATAACTCAAGGAAGATGCTAATAATCTTTCCATTGTGGCTATATCTATGAAATCCCCCCTCTAGAGAGTTTAGATAAAATAATTCAATTTGCTCATTATGAGATTTGAAGTAAT
>NW_021912932.1:0-504 GCF_006229205.1 Suricata suricatta | reverse complement strand
GAGGGTGTCATGCTGAGCGAAGCCAGGCAGAGAAGGACAGAAACCATATGTTTGCACTCATAGGTCTAGCAGGAAAACAAGAGAGACCTAATGGAGAACCAGGGGGAACGGAGGAGGGAGAGAGAGTTGGGGAGAGAGGGATGCAAAACTTGAGAGACTATTGAATGCTGAGAATGAACTGAGGGTTGGGGGGGAGGGGGGAGGGGGGGAAAGAGGTGGTGGTGATGGTGGAGGGCACTTGAGGGGAAGAGCACTGGGTGTTGTATGGAAAACAATTTGACAATAAAATATTTAAAAAAACATATTTTTTAGAAAAGAAAGTAGTACAAATAGTTTTAAATTCCAGTTGGTCATCAGATTTCCTAAATTCTGTGTAACGGAAATAAAACTCAAAAGTACATTGGATACTGGAGTAGTTATATGACTGTGATTTTCATTCATAAGCTGCAATTCTAAATGTCTGTGTTCACTAAAATCATCTCATGGTTCTCATTGATTAAATTT
>NW_021912931.1:0-504 GCF_006229205.1 Suricata suricatta | reverse complement strand
TTTCCCACATTCTTATCCATCCTCATAACTGAAGTCAGTATAAGGGAGGAGATTTGTCGAATGTAGACTTTGTGAGGAGATTGTGTTCTGACATTATCTTCTACTTCTAACTCAATTTAGGCTCCAGTTTTCTTCGGACCAGACTCAAATGGACTATGTTTTTGACCTTGTATTTGATTTTTATCTCCAAATTGAATACATTTCTCCGAGCCAGACTCAAATGCAATATTTGTGTTTTTAACCTCCTCAAGTCTATGTTTTGGGTCTGCAAGTCTCATTGGAAGAGCCTTAGGTAAATCATTTAGAATGTTTTGATCCAAATTCCTTCTGCAGGGACAGAAAAATGTTTTTTCTTATGGGGCGACTGTTTGAGGAACACCGGTCTGATCTGGAACGCTCTAAGGCCTAATGAATGACAACAGGCTGAATTTCACATGAGCAGTGGTAGCAGAAGGAGATACCAGATTCGCTTCTCATGGCAGGAGCTGTGCAAACGTCTGCCAT
>NW_021912930.1:0-504 GCF_006229205.1 Suricata suricatta | reverse complement strand
ATTTCTTCACTGGATTATTTGTTTTGTGATTGTGAAGTTTGGTGAGTTCCTTGTACATTTTCGATATTAGCCCTTTATCTGATATGTCATTTGCAACTATCTTTTCCCATTCTGTCAGTTGCCTATTAGTTTTCTTGATTGTTTCCTTTGCCTTGCAGAAGCTTTTTATCTTGATGAAGTCCCAAGGGTTCAGTTTTGCATGGACTTGGCCTCCGTGGTCCTGCAAGGAGGTATCTTAAGCCTGCGCTGGAAGGGAAGCGTGTATGAGTCGTGTAGACACTGTAGGCACTACTGAACTTGGGCATGCAGCGGATAATGTGATGGGGCCTGTGCATGGTGTCACGCTCCAGGAGAGAGTCCAAAGTGAAAAATTAGTAGGTCTGGGCACAGAGAACACCAGTGTGTTAGTAGCGTTGGACGAATGGATGAGAAAGTCCTGAAGAAGCCACAGGGGAGAAGTTCAAAGAAAACATGCAATCGTAATGGCGTCCTTATGGCGAGTCT
>NW_021912929.1:0-504 GCF_006229205.1 Suricata suricatta | reverse complement strand
TTTTTTTTTTAATATAGTTTATTGTCAAGTTGGTTTCCATATAACACCCAGTGCTCATCCAAACAAGAGCCCTCGTCCATGCCCGTCACCATTTTCCCCCTTCCCGCACCCCCATCAACCCTCAGTTTGTTCTCAGTATTTAAAAGTCTCTTATGGTTTGCCTCCCTCTCTCTCCTTAGCTATTTTCCCCCCTCCCCTCCCTCATGGTCCTCTGTTAGGTTTCTCCTGTTAGACCTATGAATGCAAACATATGGTATCTGTCCTTCTCTGCCTGACTTATTTCGCTTAGCATGACACCCTCGAGGTCCATCCACTTTCCTACGAATGGCCATATGTCATTCTTTCTCATTGCCATGTAGTACTCCATTGTGTATATATACCACATCTTCTTGATCCACTCATCAGGTGATGGACATTTAGGCTCTTTCCATGATTTGGCTATTGTTGACAGTGCTGCTACGAACTAATTCAGCCACCAAATACTTGAAGAAGATGCAAGTATGA
>NW_021912928.1:0-504 GCF_006229205.1 Suricata suricatta | reverse complement strand
TGGGAGTTATTTTATCTAGCTCATTAAGCACGAGAGAAAGAATGTTTGTTAACAGGTTGTTTGAGAAAGCCCTTTCTTTGATGTAAGCATAATGGGGGCCCTGTGTGTGTTGACCTTGCACCAGGGTTTCTAATTTTTTATCCATCCCCATAACTGAAGTCAGTACAAGGGAGGGTCTTTGTGACTCCAATTAGCAAAGGTATATTTAGCAACTTATATCCGGTCCTTGTCTGTTTTTATCTCTAAGTTAGGCTCTTTTTCTCTGGGCCAGAGTTAATTGTAACTCCTGTGTTCTCAGCCCCACCCCTTTCACTTTGCGTCTGCAAGAATCATTAGAAGAGTCTTTTGTTAAAATATTCATAATGTTTTGATCCAAAATCTCTTATGCAGACACAGGAAAAGCCTTTTCTTATGAGGTAACTGTGTGGGAAATATTGGCCTGACTTGGAATATGGTAAGGTCTAATTAATAGCAACAGGCTTAATTTCACATGAGCAGTAGTAG
>NW_021912927.1:0-504 GCF_006229205.1 Suricata suricatta | reverse complement strand
AAGATTTTTTAGAGTAAAACAGAAGAAATGGGTTGGAAGAAATAATTGAAATACTAATACAGCCTGCTTCATATAGCAATGACACCAGTCCTTTGGACTCAGTAGTCTGCTGAGTTTTGAATGTGAGAAAAAAGTTGTATGTGAATGAATATCAAATCAGCATTAGTGAATGAAGAATATGACATTTAAAAATAAAAATACAAACCATCTGATTAAAAAATGGGGAGAAGATCTGCATATTCATTTTTCCAGTGAAGACACACAGAAGGCCAACAGGAGCATGAAAAGATGCTCAACATCACGAATCCCCAGGGAAATAAAAATCAAAACTATAGTGAGATATCACCCTCATGCCTCTTAGAATGGATAGTATCAAAAAGACAAGAAAGAACAAGTGTTATTGAGGTCGTGGAGGAATGGAAACTCGTGTGCACTCTTGGTGGGAATGTAAACTGGTGTTGCCACTGTGGGAAACAGTGTGGAGGTTCTTTGAAAAATTAAAAA
>NW_021912926.1:0-504 GCF_006229205.1 Suricata suricatta | reverse complement strand
TGGCATTTGTGATTTTCCGTCATTTGGAACCCTTATCTATGGTAGGTTCCTTGTATATTTTTAATTTTTATTTTTGCAGGGGAGGGGGGCAGAGAGAAAAGGGGACAGAGCATCTGAAGCAGGCTCTGCCATTTTTTAAAATATTTATTTTTGAGGGGGGTAGAGCCAAAGAGGGGGGGGGCAGAGGATCTGAAGCAGGTTCTGCACTGAAAGCAGAGAGCCCAATGCAGGGCTTGAACTCACAAACTGTGAGATCATTACCTGAGCCAAAGTTGACCACCTAACTGACTAAGCCACTCAGGAGACCCCTTGTATAGTTTTAAAATGCACTTGTCCAGTGCTACCATGTTGCACAGCTCTAAGAAGAATCATTCATGTTATGAATCATTTCATGTTAATAGTTTTCCATATTACAACATACTACAGTTTACTTTTTTATGTTCTCTTTTCCCAACCTATTGCAGCCATTCTTTCTCCACAGTTGTGGCTCCTACGTGCCCTCCT
>NW_021912925.1:0-504 GCF_006229205.1 Suricata suricatta | reverse complement strand
TCCAGCCGGCTCGGCCAGGTCCCCGGGGCCAGGTCCCCTCCCCAGGCTCACAGCTCAGGAGGGCACCGCCTGCCCGGTTCTCTCTCAATTACTCTGACCCTCCCTCTTCAGTCACTGGGTGCGGGTCTGTGGAGATTGTCCTGTGGTTTGTTCAGGCCTCTGCTCAAATAGGAGTCCTCTCTCAGAGAAGCCCCGCGCCGCCCCCCCCAGGAGGCCCCTCGCCTCCAGAACTTTCTGCTCCTGACCACGCTGCCTTTCTGTAGAGCTCCCACATTTGTTAGAGTGCAGGCTCTTTCTGCCCGTCTCCGCCTGCAGACTGTCAGCTCGGGGCAGGAGCTCAGGCACTGTTCCATCCCTCACACTTAGAAGAGTGCCGGAAACTTCCCCAGTGTCTGTAGTATTCATTATCTGGTTTATAGATATTATGTCTCAGATGCTGCTTATGAACAAGGCCAGTGAGACCGCATTTCCAACCTTCCCGTCTGCGGGAGAAGGCAACCAGAC
>NW_021912924.1:0-504 GCF_006229205.1 Suricata suricatta | reverse complement strand
TAAATTTTCTTAATGTTTGTTTATTTTCAGAGAGGGGGAGAGAGAGCGAGCGAGCATGAGTGGGAGAGGGACAGAGAGAGATGGAGACACAATCTGAAGGAGGCTCCAGGCTTAGAGCTGTCAGCACAGAGCCCAATATGGGGCTCAGACCCATGAACCTGAGCCAAAGTTGGATGCTTAACCAACTGAGCCACCCAGGCGCCCCTATCTTGTAACTTTTTATTTCAAGGTCACTGGCTGTTTCTCCTTCATGCACACAACTTTCTTCCTTTCTTTCTTTATTTAAAAAAGTTTTTTTTTTTTTTTTTTTTTTTACATTGACTTATTATTGAGAGAGAGAGAGCACGAACAGGGGAGGGACAGAGAGAGAAGGAGACACAGAATTTGAAGCAGGCTCCAGGCTTTGAGCTGTCAGTACAGAGCCCGATGCGGGGCCTAAACCCACAAACCATGAGATCATGACTTGAGCTAAAGTCGGAAGCTCAGCTGACTGGGGCACCTGGG
>NW_021912923.1:0-504 GCF_006229205.1 Suricata suricatta | reverse complement strand
TCAGGTCTTTATTGTGGAAAACCCAATAGAATCTCGTACAAATGTACAGAAAAGCAGAGCACCCACTACGACAGGATTGTAACCCCTCAACCACCCAGCTCTAATCCTGCCATCTTGTCCCCCGTCTCCAGCCTCTGGCTCTCCAGAGAAACAAAGCATTGCGGGCGTTGCCTTCCTCTCTCCAGCACCCCCTTTCTCCACCCGAATCGAGCACTCCCCTAAATTAGCTGCCACCATCTCCATGCACAATACTTTACTCCTTCTCCCTACATAGTCATAAAGACTTCTCACGGTATCATCCCACGTGTGCTGCTTCGTATTCAATGTTGCTTTGAGACTCGGTCCAGCGAAGCCGGCTCCATTTCACGACGTGAACACATCACGTGTCCTTCGCCTCCTTGATGGATGTTTACATGGTGTCCATAAGAGTCTTCACCATTCTCCGACATTTTTAACTGTCCACTTCAGGAGTGTCACATATATGCACACCATCGTGGGACCCAC
>NW_021912922.1:0-1276 GCF_006229205.1 Suricata suricatta | reverse complement strand
TATATGTGCACACGTTTGTATGAACACACAGACATCTATCCTTACTGTAAACCACTCTAAAATTAATACACTTAAATTTTTCATTATGACAAGTTCTATTTCAGCTGAACTTCAAATGAAAATCATTGACTTTTTAAAGGTTTAGAACAACATTTGCAGGTAACACTGTATATACAAGACACACAAGGGGGTATAGCTCAGGGATAGAGCATTTGACCACAAGACACACAAAAAAATGGTTTGGGACTTAAAGATGATTTCTTAAGTAAAATGCAATTGTCATATCAGTTTTAGCAGGCAGAAGCCTTTGAAGATTATTTGAATGTTATTTGGAAGGAGGAACCTCTCCCTTAGGATAGCTATTACCAGAGGGACAATATTTAAGTACAATTGGAAAATGTGAAATCCCTTTGGAGTTGGAGGGAAGCGGATTTCTCTAACGAATGCTATTTCTGATTCTTCCAAGAAAAATAATAAAGGCCAGATTGATTTTCTTTTGCAGGGACTGACTAGGCTCTCTTAAACCTCACACACAGGTAGCAGACCTCTGACTTGGTATTTCGAGTCTGTAGGTCATAGTCACGTCATTTTCATGAGCGCATGCATAAGCAACCCGAGAAATGGATACTGCTGGCATTTTGAAGCCCCTTTGTAAAGATTACTTCTAAAATGATATATAATTTCAAATAACTTTAAAGTACAGCAAAATTATTTTATTTCTGTACTATAGTCCTCTAAGTGAGGAAAGGCCCCGTTTGTAGTGGCCAAAAGAACCTTAGAGAGAAGCATTTTTTCCCCCAAAATTAGAAGCATGGCCAAGCATGAGAGCTGGAGTGCCATGGTCCTAGGAGAAGGCCGATCGAAAGAAGAGATAGGGGGAAGATTAGAGGGAGTCTGAGATAAACAGAGCCCGTGGGGTTATTGGAGGATCATAGGCTAAAATGGTCCCGTGGAGGCTGAAATCGTCCCCAGGGGTGCCTATCACAAGTCTGCAGGCTTCCCCTCCATGATTAGGAGGACTGCTTTTGTTCATGTTACCATGGTGATACCAAGACTGAGTCAAAGGGAGTTTTCTGAAGTGTTGTGTGTTCCCTATCTGTGTATTTTTCTACGTGTATGAATTTGGGGTGATGCACACACGTGCACACATGCACACACCAGCCAAATCCAATCACAGATTCTTTTGCTGGGTAGATATTTCACTCCATTATTGACCTCATTTGAATTTTCTTCTTGGGAGTGGGTCATGAGTTGGAGGGAGAAAGATTTTCTGTTA
>NW_021912921.1:0-505 GCF_006229205.1 Suricata suricatta | reverse complement strand
ATGGAGCTGTAATAAAGTAAATAATCTGGATTCAGTCAAATCAAGCCTTCAAATCAAAAAATTAAAGAATAGAAGTTTGCAAAAATGGAACCAAGAGAAATCTGTATGTTTGTGCAGGCACATGTATACACATAAGTGTTTAAGGAAGTATTATAAATAATGGACAATAAAAAATGAATAATTTTATCTATTAGTCTAAAAATTAATAAAGACCTGCAAAGGCATATTATCTAAATATGTGGCAGTAAATGCCAAAAAATCTAAAAAAATTGAAAACAATGTTTTAGCATAAAACTTGCAGGATGACTCTCATAATTTTACATAAAATAAGTATTTCAACTACTATTATTTTGATAAAAATAAAATTTACAATTAAAATAAGGGGTAACAGGAGACAGATTACTCACTGGCCTAAAACAATAAAAATTATGCAAAATATATAGCAGTGCTTAAAATATCAGGCAGTGAAAACCAGTAATATTTGAGAGACCAGAAATTAATAAAG
>NW_021912920.1:0-505 GCF_006229205.1 Suricata suricatta | reverse complement strand
AAAGTGAGAGCATGACCAGAGCCGAAGTTAGAGGCATAAATGACTGAGCCATCAAGGTGCCCCAACTTTTGACTTTTTAACTAGAGCCTTTTAGCAAGTCCGAGGTTGTATCTCATTGTGGTTTATATTTGCATTTCACTGGTTATTAGTAATGAGGAGCATGTTTTCATATAGCTATTAGCCATTTGTATGTCTTCAATGAAGATATTCAAGTGTCCATTTTTAAATACAGTTATTTGTTGTTTATTATTAGAGGAATTCCTTATATATTTTATATATTGACCACTTATTAGATATACAGTTTGTAAATATTTTCTCCCTTTTCATAGGCTGTCTTTTCATTTTATTAATTGTTTCTTTTCCTGTACAGAAGCTACTTAGTTTGATGCAGGCCCCCTTGTTTATTTTTGCATGGTTTATATCATAAAATTGACTGCCAAGACCAATGTCAAGAAGTTTTTCCTTATTTTTCTTCTCGGAATTTTATGATTTAAAGTCTTACATT
>NW_021912919.1:0-505 GCF_006229205.1 Suricata suricatta | reverse complement strand
AGAAAGGCAGGGAGACCAAACTCACTGCTAATCCTCAGTGCAAGAGAAGTATTAGAGAGTCGTATCCGTTGGAATTTCATCTGACTGCCGGTGGTCGGATTCTAACCAGAGAAGCCTGGTGCCATGAGGGAATGTTTTCCCGATAGAACCCTGGGCAGGGGTGAACTGCTGCCCAGGACCCAGGTCCTTCGATGTCCCTTTCTCCACCCCCAAATTCTTAGTTGAAGACCTAATGCCCAAGGTGATGGTATCTGGACGTGAGGCCTTAGAGTGTGATTAGGTCATAAGGGCAGGACCTGCAAGAACACAATTAGTGCTCTTAAAAGGAAACAATCAGAGGAGCACCTGGGTGGCTCAGTCAGTTAAGCATCTGGCCTTTAAATCTGGCTCAGGTCACGATCTCTCGGTTCAGGAGTTTGAGTCCTAAGTCCAGCCCCACAAAGACAGTGTGAAGACTGCTTGGGATTCTCTCTCTCTGCCCCTCCCCTGCTCATGCTCTGTCTTT
>NW_021912918.1:0-505 GCF_006229205.1 Suricata suricatta | reverse complement strand
TCATTAGATTTGGCATTCATTAAACCTGCATGTTGGCTAATATGCCTGATAATTAAGTCCTGTCTCAAGTTCCATTTCCAAGGCAACAGCAACAGGCAGCAAAGTTTTATTGAATGTGACAGTTGTTTCTATGACCACTGGAGGCTTTGTAGTGCAGCTGCATTTTAGAACTGTATTCTTCCAGATACACAAGTTGCTTAGTGTTAAAACCTCCATGCCACCTCTGTCTTATAAACTGTACTGCATCTTCATTTTCATTCCACCTTCAATTAGTGTGAAGGCAACAAGCCCTGGAGTTCTCCCAAGACGCGTAACACAGTGAAAGCAATACAACAACCAGGTTCTTCATGAAATTTAATGTTGACAAGACTTAACCAGTCCTCAGCAATCCAATGATACGGTGATGAACCATCATCAAAAGGCCAGTCCAGCACCTGGGTGCCTTCTTTCTCCACAAGACCAGTGTCGTAGGTGGCTTCACACACTCTTACTATTGTAGTAAATC
>NW_021912917.1:0-505 GCF_006229205.1 Suricata suricatta | reverse complement strand
AACTGACTGAGCTACCCAGGTGCCCCTGTATTAATTCTTTCAATACTCATAATGACCCTATGAGGTCATTACTTCTTTTTATCCACATTTTACAGGTGAAGACAGGAACATAGAGAAATTAAATACTTGCTCAAAGTCACAGAGCTTGAATTTGAACTGAAACATTTTGAATTTAGGTATAGTCTTTACCTTTACATTCTACATAAAAGGAAAGAGAGAAAACATATGTGTATGTACTCAAATTCGGTGTTTTCACTTTTAAAAAATTTTTCTTGAAATTTATTTATTTTTGAGAGATAGAGAGAGACAGATAGTGAATAGGGGAGGGGCAGAGGGAGAGGGAGACAAAATCCAAAGCAAGCTCCAGGCTCTGAGCTTTTAGCACAGAGCCCAACAAGGGGCTTGACCCCATGAACTGTAAGATCGTGACCTGAGCCAGTCAGATGCTTAACCAAATGAGCCACCCAGGTGCACTTACTGTTTTCATTTTTTAATAAGAAACCTA
>NW_021912916.1:0-505 GCF_006229205.1 Suricata suricatta | reverse complement strand
TTCACAAAATAATTATCAAGAAATTATTTTGTATTAGACACACTTCTAGATTCTAGAACTAACAGAACATGATTAAAATTCTAATATTCTACATGAGAAACACTGAATTTTAAGTAAACTCTGAGATCAGGCTCATTTAAGTACAGATGATAAACAAGGAGAAGGAAATATTGGGAGGGTCTGACAATAACTTAGACAACTATTTGGGATTTGAGAACTACTTGAAATCAATGGAGGGAAAATAGTGTTTGTTTGACTACAAAGAGGCAGTATGAGAAATAATTTAGATAGTATACTAGAGCACAAAAAGCATAACCAGGAGGGGCACCTGGCTGGCTCAAGTCAGTAGAACATTCGATTCTTAATCTCAGGGTTGTTAGTTCAAGCCCCACATTGTGTGTAGAGATGATTTATTTTTTTTAATAATATTTTATTGTCAAATTGTTTTCCATACAACACCCAGTGCTCTTCCCCTTAAGTGCCCTCCTCCATCACCACCACCTCT
>NW_021912915.1:0-505 GCF_006229205.1 Suricata suricatta | reverse complement strand
TAGAATGGTGTCTGTTTTTAAGAAATTATTCCTAGAGTAGTTGAATCAGAGTGGACAGAGTTGTTTTTGGACTTAACATTTGAGATTGTAAATAAAAACATAGCTATTACTATTTGCTGGTCCTTTATAGACTCAAATCATCATTTAAGCATTAAGTTACTATTTAAATTTATTTTTGATTAAGAAAAATGGAGAATATTTAATCAGAATGTATTTTTTAAAAGAATGACACCAATTTGAAAAATATATATCAGAACAGTTGACTCCGGGAAATAAAAAAGCAGGATATATTTTCTATAGTACTATTTTCTCTTCTACCACAGGTGATTTGTGGAATCAACAGCTTTCATCAATGCTTTTACTCTTTACATGATCAAGTATACATACACTTGGATCAAATGAAAAGCCTTGGCTCACTCTGGGAACGTTTATTCATTATGGGAGCCATCTGGACACTAGATATTTTTCTCATTTTCATCATTTTTTGGAAACTTGAAGTGTTCAT
>NW_021912914.1:0-505 GCF_006229205.1 Suricata suricatta | reverse complement strand
GTTACTTACTTATCTTATTTACTGTCTGTTCTTTCCCACAAGAAAAACAGTTCCTTGAGGGTATTTTGTCTGTTCTGTTCACTGATGAATGCCTAGTGCCCAGGGAAGAGCCTAGCATATAACAGGCACTAAGTAAATATTTAATGAAAAAATGAATGAATGTATGAATGTTTAAAATAAATTGTGATTTTCAAAAAGATCCCTGGTGATTCTACCATGCAGCCAAAGTTAGAAACCAGTACTGTAAAGACCAGGATTCCTGGTACTTCTTTATCTGCCTTTCTTCCCCTCCCCACCCCACCTCTGGTGATATCATCCACTCCCAAGGATATGTATACTGATAATACCCAAGTTTAATCTCCCACCCAGACTGTTTCAGATTACTCAACTAGCCACTTGACATTCCATTTGTAGACCTCACCATAAGGTATATACATAATATCTAATTCAATTTCACCATCCTTCATCCTCTTCACTGCCATACTATAAGTAGCACCACCAATTG
>NW_021912913.1:0-505 GCF_006229205.1 Suricata suricatta | reverse complement strand
AAAGTCTTTTATAGTAATTTATTCATCAGAGGGCCTTTATATAGTTAGGAAAAAATACTTAAATTCCAGTTAAAATATTGAGATTACTGACCAATATCTAAAGTGGTTTTAAGGTGTTAGACCTTTTTTCCCAGTGCGAGTCACCAAGAGTAGAATCCACGAACACAAATGGAGTTGGTTAATGGGTTTATTTTAGTTTGGCTGAATGGCCCCTCCCAAGTAGCTGGAAGTCCTCCTGCTGAGCAGGAGCTCAGGATTTTTAAGGGTTTTGGCAAGACAAAATGGCTCATCATGTAGTTAACCAATGTAAATTTACAAATTACAATTTTGCCAATTATATTGTAATGCACTGATGTTAGTTTTGGCGGGAAGCTATCATTTTAAATTCTAAGTCTTTTAACATGACCAAGCATAGTAAGACACCTAAGATACCTGTGTAAGTTACTTTAAGATGGCGACCGAGCGGCCATTTTGCTGTGGGTTGGAGAAAAACATTGTGCACCAA
>NW_021912912.1:0-505 GCF_006229205.1 Suricata suricatta | reverse complement strand
TCTCTCTCTCTCTCTCTCTCAAAAGAAATAAACTTAAATATTTTTTAATACGTATAGTAAAAACACAAAAGATAAAAAGTGATCGAACCATACAAAAAGTCAAATAACAGAGGAAGCCAGCAAGCGAGAAAGAAACAAAGAAACTAATAGCTGGCAAACAACTAACAAAATGGCAATAATAAATCTTAATCTAATGATAATTTAAAGATAAATGGATTTAGGGGCACCTGGATGGCTCAGTTGGTTGAGCATCCAAATTCAGCTCAAGTCCTGATCTCAGAAGTTCAAGCCTTGCATCAGGCTCACTGCTGTCAGCATGGAGCCCACTTCCAATCCTCTGTCCCTGCCCTCTTTCTGCCCTCCCCCCTCTCAAAAATAAAAAAATATATAGATTTAATTCTCCAAATGGCACAGAGAGGCTGAATGGATTAAAAAACAAGACCCAATTAATTACATGGAGCCTACATGAGACTCACTTCAGCTTTAAGGACACCCACAGTCAGAA
>NW_021912911.1:0-1276 GCF_006229205.1 Suricata suricatta | reverse complement strand
TCCCCTTTCCCCCTTCCCCTTCAACCCTTAGTTTGTTTTCAGTATTCAGTAGTCTCTCAGGTTTTGCATCCCTCTCTCTCCCCAATTCTCTTTCCCTCTTCCCCTCCCCCTGGCCCTCCATTAGGTTTCTCCTGTTCTACTGTTAGACCTATGAGTGCAAACATATGGTATCTGTCCTTCTCTGTACTTTCTTTACGAGGTCAGAATAATGCTTAATTTGTCTTTATTCTTTTCTTTCTTTAAAACAACTCTACCTCAGCTCCTTGTATCTGAATCTTGCCTATTTTCTTTAGCACATTATTTTTGCCTTCAGTCTTCACTTCTGTCATTTGTTCCTCACTTGAAAGACCAAGGCATTTATAAGTTGTGTCTCACTGCTGTTCAGGGACTCACTTAGGACAGATGCTTGTTCTTGCGCCATACCCCTTTCCATTCAGTCATACTTCTGTATTTTTATTTTGAGAAATACCATTCATTAGTTGCTTCGTTCATTCATATAGTCAGTCAATCATTACTTAATGAGTATCTGTGATGTCCAAAGAAAATTTCTAGATTCTGGGGCAGTGAACAGGTCAATGTCCTTTGCTGCAAGGAACTTACATCCCCAGTGGATTTATAGACAGATAAATTAAATTTTAGTAGAATGTTACTCAGTGTTAAAACTATCAAGGGTAAGGATTTGGAGAAGTAGGGGTCCTAATTAGTGCATTGAGGAAGCAGCCTTTCAGTAGAGACTAGAATGCAGTGAGGCTATTTGCTTCACTGTGAATATCTGTGGGAGGAACATTCACTGAGATGGGCATATCCTTGGGATGGTTTAGAAATAACAAAGAGGCCAGTATGGCTAAGGACTGTGAATAAGAACATTGAGATCTGAGGGGTAGCAGAGGCAGACCCTGTAGGGCTTTGGAGTCACTGAATGCATTCTGGACTTTTTTCAAAGTGTGGTGGGAACCATGGTATTTTGGATTCCATTTATACTACTTAACATCAGACTGTTACCATGTCTTCCCAACTATGTGCTCAGTGATTTCACACAGGTTATTAAACATTGGCCAAGGGTGGGAAGCTCTTGGAGGGTTAAGAGGAGGAGAATGGCACAATCCCATTTATCTTTTAGAAGGATCACTCTGCTCTGTGGAGAACAGTCTGTAGGAGTTCAAGAGTGGGGCAGGGTCATAGGGGAGTTCTATTGATAGTTTTTTGAGGAACCTCCACACTGTTTTCCAGAGCGGCTGCACCAGTTTACATTCCCACCAGCAGTGGAGGAGGGTGC
>NW_021912910.1:0-505 GCF_006229205.1 Suricata suricatta | reverse complement strand
AGGTTTCTGAGGAACATCTTAAAGAACCAGACATGGCTCGGGGTGCCCCGGTGGCTCAGTCGGTTAGGCCTCCAATTCTTGATTTTGGATGTCACTATTCTTCTAATAGATGTTGGAAGTCATGGCCTTATGGGCGTCAGTGAAAGATAGTTGTGGAAGATGGAGAGTTGGCAAAAGAGAGGAAGAACGTTGTAACGGAAGGTCAAGCCCAATAAACGCTGGAGGCTGGAGACAATGTAAACGTGAAAAGCCCCTGCTCTCACTGGGGGGAATTACAGCTTCCTGAGGGGCTGGGCAATTCCAGAAGGGACCCACTTACATAAGAGCTTTAATCAACTTGAACAGCCCCAAACCTGGAAATAACTAAAAAGCTCGCTGACACCCCACAGAGAGATCTTATCTAAGACTCAAAAATCACAGAACATGAATGTAATTGGTGAATTTTTTCAACCTTAAGGAAAGAAATGTGCTCATAGACCAGTGACACAGGTTATTGCTCAAAAAA
>NW_021912909.1:0-505 GCF_006229205.1 Suricata suricatta | reverse complement strand
CACCCCCATCTCTCTCCCCCTCCCCGTGCCCCTCCCCCATTTGTGCTCAAACTCTCTCTAAAAATAAATATTTTTTAAAAAGAGTGGTCACAGATAAAAAATTCAATCCCAGTCTTCCCACCAGATGTATAAATACTTTTAGTAAAAGGAAACAAGGGCTGTAGATTCCTGAAAAACAATGATCCCCCTGACTGTTTCCCCAGACAGGAAAACAAAGGCCAACTCATTCTCACAGAAATCCAATACCTACGCTGCATATACCAGAACACCCTCACTCAACCCTTGAACTTGTCAAGCTCATCTCCTACCTGTGACTTTGCATTGCTTCTTCCTCCACCTGGGAAGTTATTTCTCTAGTCTTTGCAAGGCTGGCATTTTGTTTTCCATCACGAGTTCTTGCCTCTGACTGCCGCTTTCTGAGAGAGACTTCCTTCCTCGTCCAAAGTGTACCTCATCCCTTTCCTTCCTCATACCACGACCACTGTCTGAACTTACCTTGTTCTTT
>NW_021912908.1:0-505 GCF_006229205.1 Suricata suricatta | reverse complement strand
CTTCAGGTTCTCTTCCTTCTGGAGTCCGTATTTTCTCCTTCCGCTCTTGCAGATGAGAGGAATGTCCTTCTCAGTTCGATCGATGGGGCAGACGAAGTTTACAGAGCTCCCTTCCTCTCCGCCATCTTGGCTCCTCCTCTGACATGTATATTTATAATGTCTCCCTTTTATTTCTGATCTTGACAATTCATGTCTCTTTTTCATCAGGCTAGAAATTATCAATTTTAGGAATTTTTAAACATTTTTTATTTGTTATTTTTTTATTTGAGAGAGGGAGAGCACAAGCTAGGGAAAGGAGCAAAGGGGGAGAGAGAGAGAGAGAGAGAGAGAGAGAGAGAGAGAGAGATTCTGTGCTGTGCTGTGCATGGCCTGATGCAGGGCTTGACCCCACGACTCTGCAATCAAGACCTGAGCCAAAATCAAGAGTCAGATGCTCACCTTACTGATTTACTCAGGCACCTCTATGAATCTTTTCAAATAATCCTCTTTTGATTTCATTGATTTA
>NW_021912907.1:0-505 GCF_006229205.1 Suricata suricatta | reverse complement strand
GAGTTAAAATTCTAGAACCCACTACAGCAGTGAGTGGGTCAGAGAGCACAAAAGCATTACATATTCAGCCACTGGAGGAAGGGACACATTTCCCTGTAGTGTGGACATGGACAGCATGGGACCTCAACATGGAGGGGACTTCTGGGGAATGGATGTGCCATGTGGGCAGAACGAGATCAGGACAGGAGTGATTAACCCGGGGAGGTTGCTCCAGGACACGGCTAACATTTTAAATGTATTCTGTAACACCCTTGTTTTGGACATGGGGTTTCCCCTTTACCCACCTAGAGCTACACACATTTAAGCCCAAGCTGAAGTAATTCCTTCCCAGGCAATTCAAGTTCCTTGCATCCTAGGCACTGTAATTAATTGGACCTCAGAGATTGGAGCACCCATAAAATTCATTAGGTTTGAATTCTGGATCTTTTCCATGTAAGTTCCAGGTTGGCCAGATGGGAAAATGGAAACCTGTTTTCATGATCATGTCAGACAAAGTTTTGGAAAG
>NW_021912906.1:0-505 GCF_006229205.1 Suricata suricatta | reverse complement strand
TTGTTATATGAGAAAGATAAATCCCTGTTTTAAACTACTGTCAATTAAATGTTCGGTGGTAGCCAAAATACCCATAATGGAGGAAGGGAATGGGGGAGCCAGCAGATATGTGAGTGGTAGAGGTGTCTGGATTTCTGATTCTTGGCCAACATATCTTCAGAGATACCACTCCCACTTCCTTTACAAGGGACTTCTGATCCTCCTTCCTCAGTGTTTGTTGAAGACTGAATGGCTAAATCCTCCCCTGTATTGTGCCCTTTTGCAGAATTCCATTCAGCTCTTCATCCTAGGATTTTCCCCTGCACTATCACTATGAGTCTTGAATTAATTACAGAGGCAGACTGAATGTGGTGACTGTCAGCCCTAGAAGTAAAATATCAGAAGTGGTTCCATGGGCAGGAGTGAGGTGAAAGCCTGTCAGCACACATGGGAACGATGTAGCCAAGCTAGAAACTCCAGCCTCAACTGTTTCTGCAAGCCAGGTTCCTTATGAGACCTGTGGTCT
>NW_021912905.1:0-505 GCF_006229205.1 Suricata suricatta | reverse complement strand
GAGCCTAGACCCAGGGGGAAAGCAGTGTGCGGAGCTGACAGAAACTGAAAAGGGCTTGGCTGAAACGACAGCCACAACTTCTAGTTGGGACTGTGTGGTGGGTTAGGTGTCCTGAGTAACATTTCTATCTGAAAGAGTTTAAATGCTGGATAAACTATAAAATGCACTTCAGAAAGCATCACTGAGCTGGAAATCACTGAAATCAGAAGTTTTGCAAATCTCAAAAGTGAGATAAGTAAGTGGTCCAAACACTAAAGCCACCCCTCACTTGGAGAATTTCAGCCAAACTCAAAGGGCACAGAGCCACTCTGCCCTGACAGACAAATGATGGGAAGACAGGAGAGCAGGCCTGGGCCACGGGGCAGCTGAGGCAGGAAGATGAAGCGCAAACCCGGTGTGTAAAGCTAAGATCTTGTGCCCCCGTTGAGTGAGAATGAGAAATCCCACCACACCTGAGAAAACATGCCTGTTTCAACCCTGGGGTGTGGGGGGGCGGGGGGCGGGG
>NW_021912904.1:0-505 GCF_006229205.1 Suricata suricatta | reverse complement strand
CATTCAAATGCTTCAAGATCATTGAGTAGACAGGTATGATTTGCATTGTGTTCTGAATAAAATCTTAAATATTCATGGTGACCATAAGTAAAGAGGGAGAAAATTCCTGGTCAGAACCATTACATGTCTTATCTGCTAATGGATTTTCTTAGGTGACAGTGTATGGGAGATGCTGGCCCTCGATTGAACAGTGATTTTTTAATCATAACAGCAAGCATTTATTGAGCACTAATGATGCGCCAGCTACTCTTCTCACTACTTCACCTGTATTAACCCACTTAATCTTCACAACAATCTTTTATGGCACTTGGTATTATTATTGCCAAGTTATTTATGAGAAACAGAGGCACAGAGTTCAAGGAACTTCCTCAAGGTTACACCTTAATGAATGATAGAACTGATCCTAATCCATGCAGTCTGTTTCTGGAGTCTTCTGTTTTAACCAACATGCCCTGCTGACTTCTTCTTTTTTTTTTTTTTTTTTTCTGGTTTTTTTTTTTTTTTT
>NW_021912903.1:0-505 GCF_006229205.1 Suricata suricatta | reverse complement strand
TGAAAACAAACAGGGTTGAAGGGGGAGGCGAAGGGGGAAAAGAGGTAGTGGTAATGGAGGAGGGCACTTGTGGGAAAGAGCACTGGGTGTTGTATGGAAACCAATTTGACAATAAACTATTTAAAAATAAATAAATAAAACAAAACAAAACCCTTGTCCTGGAGGGAATTGCTGAAAAAAGTAATAAAAAGACTAACAAAAAAAAAAACAAAAAAACCCTCCACAGAAACCTTTCAAACCTTAAAATGGTAGTCAATTCCGATTGTTTGCTGCCTTTAATTAGCAGTGTTTAATTAGCAGAATCTTTTGCATCAGTGTTTTGTTTAATTCAGCACTTGATTTACTAGTAGTCTTCAGTACATTTTAAAAAATTGATTTAAAATTGCACCAATATTCTTCTCAAAACTATAACAAACTATCCTCAAATTCGTATGGAACCACAAAAGACCCCGAATAGCCAAAGTTATATTGAAGAAGAAAACCAAAACGGGAGGCATCACAATCC
>NW_021912902.1:0-505 GCF_006229205.1 Suricata suricatta | reverse complement strand
TTGTTTTCAGCAGATTTATTTTCAAATGAAGGACAAAGAGACCCAGGGCCGCTACATTCTGGCTGTGTGACCTTGAGTATGAACGTCCCACTTTTCTCTTTATTTCTTGAAAAATGAACATATCAGAATGCTTCAGTTCTAAGGCGGCTCCACGCTTAAAATTTGTTGGTACCAGTGTAAAATCTGAGCCAAATAAACTTCAGCTATATTAATGTATTACCTTTATAATTATCTGATTCTGTAAACTTTATCTACTTAAGAGCAAGTGGAGCTTATTTACAATTATTAGGAAACTTCCTAAAGACAGAGATATAATGGTAATCAGCATCAAAATTTGAATTAAAACAATCACTATAAGATGTTAACTGATTTGCTAACATTTTGATGAGTTACTGCCTTTCTGAGGTGGCATTTACTTAATATTACCTTCATGAATTACATAAATTCACCCTTCACTTTAAGATGTTTTAGTTTAATTCTGTCATAGTGCAGGAATCTTTTTTTT
>NW_021912901.1:0-505 GCF_006229205.1 Suricata suricatta | reverse complement strand
CCACCCACTTCAAGCATGGGTGCAATAACACGTGTTTATTCACAGGCACGGAGCAGTCGCTACATGCCAGGTGCTGGCCTAACATTCAAAACATGGTCCCATCTGGATTCTCAGAACAGCTCTGTGAGGTCGGTACCTTAGTGTCCCCCTTTTGCAACTGAAGAAACTGAGGCACAGTCAGGTCCTCACCTGGCCCAGAGAAGCAGGCAGTGTGGCTCTTAACCCCGAGACCGTAATTTTCAGTGAGCAAGTGCTCTGTGCCCAACTCGGGTGCTAGGTTCTCTGTTCCTACTCTCTTCTCAAATACACAGATACCGTGCAGAGAGAATATTTGTGTAATTTGGCTGATTTCTGTATTGGTTTTCTGGGCACCGAATGCTTTCAAATAAAGGTGATTTTATACAGTCATGATGCAATGAAAGAAAACTTGAGTTCCTTTATGAGACTTTCAAGAGGTATAAATCCCTATGTTGTAAAAGATGGATAACTGATGTGATTTTTTTTT
>NW_021912900.1:0-1276 GCF_006229205.1 Suricata suricatta | reverse complement strand
ATCAAAGGGGCCGGAGATGGAGTTCAATCTCCAGTGGCAGTGATTTAGTCAAGCATGCCTATGTAATGAAACCTCCATAAAAACCCAAAAGGACAGGGTTCAGAGAATGTCTGGGTTGGTGAACACATGGAAATTTGGAGGGAGTGGCATGCTGGGAGAGAGCTTAGCACCTCCGTGTCCTTCCTCATGCCTTGCCCTGTGCATCTCTTCCACCTGGCGGTTCCTGAGTTATATCCATTTATAATAAAATGGTAATCTAGTAAAATATATTTCTGAGTTCTGTGAGCTACTGTAGCAAATTAGTCAAATCTACAGAGGGGTTCAGTGGAAATTCCATTCTGAAGTAGTCACTCAGAAGTACAGGTGACAGCCTGCACTAGAGACTGACATCTGAAATGGAGGCAGTAGAAGGCTGTCATACAGGAATGAGGCCCTAACCTGTAAGATCTTTGTCATCTCCAGTAAATAGTTTTCAGAATTAGGATTAATTGTAGGATATCTACCTGGTACAGGGAATTGCTTGGTGATGTGGGAAAAATGGCCTCCACATATTGGAATTGGGTACAGAATCATAGGTGCTTAGCATTTTATTGCCTGAACAGTGCAATATTCTCCACATATTCAGATCCCAAGCATCATACTATGGCTACACCAAACCTGCAGTGATGGCCTTGCCTAGAGAGTTTCAAGTCTTAGTATTCTAGCTTGGTGGTAGTACTGTTCAGCTATCATTTCTTGTCAGGGAGAAAACCGTATTTTACTGCCTCTGCCTTATGTTTTCCTGGGTTTGCTGTCTACTTTTGCTGTTCCACTCACCTAAAACACCTTTCAGTATACCCCAAATCTGCTCTTTCTTCAGACCTAGTCCACATCCTCCCTTTTTCATAATACCCTTCCCAATTACCCAGTCTAGATGTGATTTTCCTTCTACTTTGAGTCCTTTTGTACCTAATGTGAACACTATTTTGGTGACTTAACCACATACTGCTTTGTTACAATTCTTCTGTTACCTTTTTGAGCTGTTATTTTATGATTACATTTTGTTTTAATTTTTCACATGTATCTTTCTATCTATACTTGGTTTTCTTTGGCAAGGAGTTATAGCTTTTCTTCCAAGTATTTTATTTCAAAGAACATGTTTCAATTTTAAGAGACTCACAAAATGTCTCCTAATTGATACATAATAGAAGTTTAGGTGTTCTTGAATGAATAATTACCTTTAACCAGTATCACAGTGGATAGTAGTATTTCAAATAAGCATTGTTAAATTGTTATA
>NW_021912899.1:0-505 GCF_006229205.1 Suricata suricatta | reverse complement strand
TAATATTCCATTGTGTCTATACACCACATCTTCTTTTTCCGTTCTTCTAGCAATGGACACTCGGGCTGCCTCCACTGTTTGGCTATTGTAAATAGCGCTGCAGCAAACACAGGGCTGCACGCATCTTCTCACATTGGTGTTTTCATACTTCTCCGTCTTTCCACCTGGACTTTGTCATCAACCTTCCTCATTTCGTTCAAATGTAATTTAACACTTTAAAATTTTCATTTAAAACTTAAAACAATAAATTTTATATCTTATTTCACTTACAAAGTGAAAAAAACAGAGACAAAGAAAGCTGTCGCACTTTCCACATGATCCAAACCTTGAACCCATAAAGGCTGGGGTATTCAGAGGTTGAAATGGGGACACCGACAAGGGTAGCGCACTCTCTACCATGGGGAAAGGGAGCTGTCAGAAGTGTTCACCTCATGCTGGCACACATAGAGAAGCCTGCCCCTTTCAGCCAGAGATGACCATGGCTAATCACCTTGCTGGGAGAAGA
>NW_021912898.1:0-505 GCF_006229205.1 Suricata suricatta | reverse complement strand
TTATTATTCTGGCCTCCATCATGTGCTCGTTGTAGGAACTGAATGAGACAAAGGATGTGGAAGTTCTTTGCAAACTGAACATTACTACACAAATGTAAAGATGAAAGGAACCTCATTAGACAGCTCCTTTCACCACACCTGTGATCTGTACACACTAGTCATCTAAATATTTCTATCTATGCTATTAACAAGTTGTTAGAACTGCTTTCTACTGCAACAAGTCAGTTGCTTCTAAATGTGATCTTCCTTGGTTTTCTGGATCTCAACTTGAATCCCTGCTTTCCTTGAGTCTGAATTGTCCTTACTAGGAGGTCTATTCTTGGGAAATGTGAAAGACTGCCACCACATAGATAGAGGTAAATTGCGGCAGCTGAGAAACACATAGCTGAGGAGTAACATGTAAAACATTTCTTCAAACTGAAGTCTTTATAAGAAAAAAATTTTTTTAATCCACATGGAATGAAAACTGCAGTTTTGAATAATTTCAGATTTCTATGGCTTAGTT
>NW_021912897.1:0-505 GCF_006229205.1 Suricata suricatta | reverse complement strand
ATATTATTAAAAATTTTGTAAAACAGCAGTGTCAGGACATGCCTATATCCTGGCAACCCACCTCCATTTCCTCAAATAAAGTTACCACTTAAATATCATTTAACTTATTTCATCTACATTATTATCATGGGGATTATTAGCAGAGACAAAGCAGCCGCTGAAAGTAGGCTTTGGGAGGAAGGCTAAAGCACGTTGTGAGGTTTGTGCTCTCAGTGTTTCTCACTTGCTTCCTGATTCCCTTTCCTTCCTTTTACTGCATATGCCTCTTTTACCTTGCATCCATTGCACACTTTATGCTTTCTGTTTTGAAGGAGAAACTCTTATAAGTGAATTCATATTAAGATCTCAGTGACCTGAAGTTGTCTCTCTAGAAATCTTTTTAAAAAATTTTTTTAAATGTTTTTAATTTATTTTTGAGAGACAGAGAGAGACAGCAAGAGCAGAGGAGGGTTCAGAGAGAGGGGGAGACACAGAATTGGAAGCAGGCTCCAGGCTTTGAGCTAGC
>NW_021912896.1:0-505 GCF_006229205.1 Suricata suricatta | reverse complement strand
ACAGAGGCAGTGAGAGCAGGGGAGGGTCAGAGAGAGAGGGAGACACAGAATCCGAAGCAGGCTCCAGGCTCTGAGCTAGCTGTCAGCACAGAGCCCGATGCGGGGCTCAAACCCACCAACTGTGAGATCATGACCTGAGCCAGAGCCGGACGCTCAACCGACTGAACCACCTAGACACCCTCCATTCCATTATTTTAAAATTGTATGTGTAATAGGCCACCTGGGTGGCTCAGTAGGTTGTGTCTGACTTCAGCTCAAGTCTGCTGACAGCTCAGAGCCTGAAGCCTGCTTTGGATTCTGTGTCTCCTTCTCTCTCTCTGCCCCTCCTTCATTCATGCTCCATCTCTGCTGTCTCAAAAATAAATAAATATTACCAAATTAATTAAAAATTGTACATAGAATAAAAATCATACATTAAACAAATGTGACATGTTGTTTTCTTGAATATCATTTTGTGTTTATAGTTACCCGTCTTTCCAAGGTAGAAATTCACTATGTATCCTTT
>NW_021912895.1:0-505 GCF_006229205.1 Suricata suricatta | reverse complement strand
TCATTAGATTTGGCATTCATTAAACCTGCATGTTGGCTAATATGCCTGATAATTAAGTCCTGTCTCAAGTTCCATTTCCAAGGCAACAGCAACAGGCAGCAAAGTTTTATTGAATGTGACAGTTGTTTCTATGACCACTGGAGGCTTTGTAGTGCAGCTGCTTTTTAGAACTGTATTCTTCCAGATACACAAGTTGCTTAGTGTTAAAACCTCCATGCCACCTCTGTCTTATAAACTGTACTGCATCTTCATTTTCATTCCACCTTCAATTAGTGTGAAGGCAACAAGCCCTGGAGTTCTCCCAAGACGCGTAACACAGTGAAAGCAATACAACAACCAGGTTCTTCATGAAATTTAATGTTGACAAGACTTAACCAGTCCTCAGCAATCCGATGATACGGTGATGAACCATCATCAAAAGGCCAGTCCAGCACCTGGGTGCCTTCTTTCTCCACAAGACCAGTGTCGTAGGTGGCTTCACACACTCTTACTATTGTAGTAAATC
>NW_021912894.1:0-505 GCF_006229205.1 Suricata suricatta | reverse complement strand
TGTCCCTTTGAAAGGGCCAGAGGGGACCCTGTGCCCCTGCTCCTGGCTGCATGACACCAGATCCAGCCCGTCCCCTGCAGCTTTTGGAGGCCACCACCGCCCCCCCGCCCTAGAGGGAAGGGCCCCCTGACACCCCAGGGCCCTTGAGGACCTCTGTCCCAGACGAGGGATGAGGGAAGGGCCTGTCCCCAGGCCCAGCAATGCCAAGACCCTTTGTCCTGCAGGGGCCCCTGGACGAGGGCTTGGACTTGGCTGCCCCAGGCGCCCTCTCCTCTCGCATCCATTTTGGGCCAGGGGACCCAGTGACGGCCCCCTGGAGGAGGGGCCCTTCACCACCCAAAACGGGCTCTGCTTTGATATCTACACAGGGTCTCGTGAAGTGTCCAGTGTGCGTGCACGTGGGGGTCCCTGCACGCGCTCACAAACATGGGGGTCCCTGCACACGCGCATACACGTGGGCTTCCCTGCACACGCGCACACACGTGGGGGTCCCTGCACACGCACA
>NW_021912893.1:0-505 GCF_006229205.1 Suricata suricatta | reverse complement strand
GTTACTTACTTATCTTATTTACTGTCTGTTCTTTCCCACAAGAAAAACAGTTCCTTGAGGGTATTTTGTCTGTTCTGTTCACTGATGAATGCCCAGTGCCCAGGGAAGAGCCTAGCACATAACAGGCACTAAGTAAATATTTAATGAAAAAATGAATGAATGTATGAATGTTTAAAATAAATTGTGATTTTCAAAAAGATCCCTGGTGATTCTACCATGCAGCCAAAGTTAGAAACCAGTACTGTAAAGACCAGGATTCCTGGTACTTCTTTATCTGCCTTTCTTCCCCTCCCCACCCCACCTCTGGTGATATCATCCACTCCCAAGGATATGTATACTGATAATACCCAAGTTTAATCTCCCACCCAGACTGTTTCGGATTACTCAACTAGCCACTTGACATTCCATTTGTAGACCTCACCATAAGGTATATACATAATATCTAATTCAATTTCACCATCCTTCATCCTCTTCACTGCCATACTATAAGTAGCACCACCAATTG
>NW_021912892.1:0-505 GCF_006229205.1 Suricata suricatta | reverse complement strand
AAAGACAGAGCATGAGCAGGGGAGGGGCAGAGAGAGAGAATCCCAAGCAGTCTTCACACTGTCTTTGTGGGGCTGGACTTAGGACTCAAACTCCTGAACCGAGAGATCATGACCTGAGCCAGATTTAAAGGCCAGATGCTTAACTGACTGAGCCACCCAGGTGCTCCTCTGATTGTTTCCTTTTAAGAGCACTAATTGTGTTCTTGCAGGTCCTGCCCTTATGACCTAATCACACTCTAAGGCCTCACGTCCAGATACCATCACCTTGGGCATTAGGTCTTCAACTAAGAATTTGGGGGTGGAGAAAGGGACATTGAAGGACCTGGGTCCTGGGCAGCAGTTCACCCCTGCCCAGGGTTCTATCGGGAAAACATTCCCTCATGGCACCAGGCTTCTCTGGTTAGAATCCGACCACCGGCAGTCAGATGAAATTCCAACGGATACGACTCTCTAATACTTCTCTTGCACTGAGGATTAGCAGTGAGTTTGGTCTCCCTGCCTTTCT
>NW_021912891.1:0-505 GCF_006229205.1 Suricata suricatta | reverse complement strand
AACTGACTGAGCTACCCAGGTGCCCCTGTATTAATTCTTTCAATACTCATAATGACCCTATGAGGTCATTACTTCTTTTTATCCACATTTTACAGGTGAAGACAGGAACATAGAGAAATTAAATACTTGCTCAAAGTCACAGAGCTTGAATTTGTACTGAAACATTTTGAATTTAGGTATAGTCTTTACCTTTACATTCTACATAAAAGGAAAGAGAGAAAACATATGTGTATGTACTCAAATTCGGTGTTTTCACTTTTAAAAAATTTTTCTTGAAATTTATTTATTTTTGAGAGATAGAGAGAGACAGATAGTGAATAGGGGAGGGGCAGAGGGAGAGGGAGACAAAATCCAAAGCAGGCTCCAGGCTCTGAGCTTTTAGCACAGAGCCCAACAAGGGGCTTGACCCCATGAACTGTAAGATCGTGACCTGAGCCAGTCAGATGCTTAACCAAATGAGCCACCCAGGTGCACTTACTGTTTTCATTTTTTAATAAGAAACCTA
>NW_021912890.1:0-505 GCF_006229205.1 Suricata suricatta | reverse complement strand
ACATGAAACAGAAGTTGGGGTTTTGATTTTTTACTTTGCTTTTCTGTTTGGAGTGTCATTGTAACTACTGTATTGTAAATGATGGAAAATAATTGCATATGTTAAAAAAAATAAATTGTGTTATATTCCAAAAAAATAAATAAAAAACAATATATCTAAAAATAAATAAAATATTTTATGTTTAAAAAAACTGAGAAGCAATTCTCAATAGCACAGAAATACTTGCATGAATATGACTAAACTGCTCTCTCCACAGAGAGGCGGTACCTTGCTGGGTACATGTGGATGTAAGCAAACTGAGTTAGATAGTTTCTGTAGTTAATGCCAAGAGGCAAAGTTATACAAATGCGTATATCCCCTTAATGGCATTGGGCCAGCTAATGAGGCAAAGTTGCTTCAGTTGGTAGGTCAGAGTCTTCTTTTCAAACTTCCTCTTATTTGCTTCAATGTTTCTCTTCTTCCATGATATTTTGGTTGAATGAGTCCCCCTCTCCATGGAACATTT
>NW_021912889.1:0-1276 GCF_006229205.1 Suricata suricatta | reverse complement strand
CCTAGCTGTGTTCAGGTAACTGTATGAGGAATGGTACTCCAGGCACCCTCTCATTTGGCCCCAGACTGGAATATCAGATGGCCTGGTGTCTGCTAAAGCCCTTATTATATATAAGTGGGACCATTTCCTGGTAACCATGGTGACAAGACATTCTTACTCCCCATCTCGGAGGCTAAGGCTAATGCTTTTGTTCGGTGGTTTGCACGTTGGGAAGGCAAGTAGGAACACATCACCTCTCAACCCAGCACACCTGGCTTCCCCCTCTCCCCACACTCAAGTGAGCCAAGTCCCCGTCTTCCTCCTCACCTAAGAAGAAGTCAGGGCTTCTCATGCCGGGCAAGTGGGCTTCACAGCCAGAGGTCTGACAGCCATGGGCAAATTCTCCTCTCAGACCAAAGGAGGAAAGAGCATTATGATCTACGAGTTCAAGGGAAGGACAGCCCTGCTTTTGTCTGAATGGTTTTGCCTGAAGATGGATGCATTACCTCTATTCTACCTTTGGCCGAGACGGAGGAAACCTGACCACGGTATTTTCAGGTGCCAGTGTGCTCGGCAGGCCCAGCAGACTGCGTGAGGCCCTACATGTGTGATGGGGAAGCCATTCTGGAAGGAGGATTCAAATCCACAGACCTCCTGGAGAGAGATGAGGCCAAAAGGCAGAGACAAAGGTGCCTCGTTTCTGGGTCCCAGGGTCGCTGACTGGCCCTGCAGCCACGACCTGCTACCGGGGGGGAGAGGACCGAAAACAGGAAGAGGAAGACACGGGACACAGCGGGGGAGGGTTTCTCCAGGAGAACGTGCCTGGACACCGCCTGGCTCTGTGGTCTGGACGAGTCGTGTGACAGGTAGACCCCTTGTGCTGGCCTCCATTCTCTGTCCAATAACCATTCTCCTAACTCCCAGGGACGTGTCTGGAATTTCTTTCTGGGAACCTCCCCACCTTCCTTCCCCCAGTTGTGTTATGCGATTTATGACTCTGGTTGGTAGGGGACTAGAGGTGTAAGGCGATGCTCGCAGGGCTTCTGGGGATGGCCGAGGGGACAGTGTGGAGGGCCTGGAATGAAGCCAGAGAGGGAAGACGGCAGGAAAGTGGGTCCTTGTGGGTGTGGCCTATGCGTGGGCTTTTCTACCACAGGAGCTGAAGGAGTCCTCACTTCTCCATGTGCACACTGGGTAATTAGACTCTCAGCCCTGCGGGAAATAGTGCATGTCGAGCACTTTCCACCACGCACGGCCCCTGGCAAGCAGGCCAATCCCAGTCCTGACCGGCACTGTC
>NW_021912888.1:0-505 GCF_006229205.1 Suricata suricatta | reverse complement strand
GTGGGGGTGCGCATGCTGTGTACATGAGGGTCCTACACGGAGAAAACCAGACCCGACGCAGAGCAGGCCAGAGAACAGGAGTTGGGGCCGGGGCCCCCAGCCCACGGCCTCAGGAGCAGGTTCCAAACAGGGGGTGCCGTACCTAAATGGGGGCTCTGCTTCTTTGGTCTCCCCACTCATGCCAGGGGGCGGGGGGAACCTCTGGCAAGTTCTCTGAGCTGGAGGCAGAGCGAGCGTCCTGGAGCGGGGCTGGGCGCAGCTCTGAGGCCAGGCTCTCCGGCAGAGCTGGCGACGTGGACCCCACACCCGCCAGGGCGGGCGTGGGCCGAGGGGGCAGGGAGCAGCCACTTCCACGGGAGCAGGTCAGACCGGTCCTTCTCTCACTGCTCACATCCTTACGTGCCTCCACCCGCCTGACGATCCCACTCGGATGTCTGGGCATCTCAAGTCTAACTAGGCAAACCAGGGCCATTACGTTTTCTTTATTTTTGAGAGAGAGAGAGAG
>NW_021912887.1:0-505 GCF_006229205.1 Suricata suricatta | reverse complement strand
TCTCTCTCTCTCTCTCTCTCAAAAGAAATAAACTTAAATATTTTTTAATACGTATAGTAAAAACACAAAAGATAAAAAGTGATCGAACCATACAAAAAGTCAAATAACAGAGGAAGCCAGCAAGCGAGAAAGAAACAAAGAAACTAATAGCTGGTAAACAACTAACAAAATGGCAATAATAAATCTTAATCTAATGATAATTTAAAGATAAATGGATTTAGGGGCACCTGGATGGCTCAGTTGGTTGAGCATCCAAATTCAGCTCAAGTCCTGATCTCAGAAGTTCAAGCCTTGCATCAGGCTCACTGCTGTCAGCATGGAGCCCACTTCCAATCCTCTGTCCCTGCCCTCTTTCTGCCCTCCCCCCTCTCAAAAATAAAAAAATATATAGATTTAATTCCCCAAATGGCACAGAGAGGCTGAATGGATTAAAAAACAAGACCCAATTAATTACATGGAGCCTACATGAGACTCACTTCAGCTTTAAGGACACCCACAGTCAGAA
>NW_021912886.1:0-505 GCF_006229205.1 Suricata suricatta | reverse complement strand
GTGGACTCTAAAAAAAACAAATTGATAGGAACAATAGAATGGTGGTTTTCAGGGCCCTGCAGGGTGAAGGAAATGGGGACATGTTGGACAGAGGGCCCAAATTTGTAGTTAGTTATAAGATGAGTATGTTCTAATGCATACAATAGTGACCACACTAAACAATACCATATTACACATTTGAAATTCCTAAGAGTAGAACTTAAATGTTCTCATCTCAAAAAAAAATTACATG
Organism: Suricata suricatta; assembly: GCF_006229205.1. Taxonomy (NCBI): domain Eukaryota; kingdom Metazoa; phylum Chordata; class Mammalia; order Carnivora; family Herpestidae; genus Suricata; species Suricata suricatta. Next base: position 273 of record NW_021912886.1, on the reverse strand, counting down.
AGTTGATGGAGGTGTTTCTATTGTGGTAATCATTTCATAATATATAATCTAATCATCACCTTGTACATGTTACAATTATATACTGTTATAGAACACCTCGGTGGCTGAGTCAGTTAAGCGTCTGACTTCGGCTCAAGTCATGATCTCATAGTTCGTGAGTTGGAGCCCCCACCTCAGGCTCTGTGCTGACAGTTCAGAGCCTGGAGTCTGTTTTGGATTCTATGTCTCCCTCTCTCTCTCTGCCCCTCCCTGCTCATTCTCTCTCTCTCTCTC
>NW_021912885.1:0-505 GCF_006229205.1 Suricata suricatta | reverse complement strand
AAAGTGAGAGCATGACCAGAGCCGAAGTTAGAGGCATAAATGACTGAGCCATCAAGGTGCCCCAACTTTTGACTTTTTAACTAGAGCCTTTTAGCAAGTCCGAGATTGTATCTCATTGTGGTTTATATTTGCATTTCACTGGTTATTAGTAATGAGGAGCATGTTTTCATATAGCTATTAGCCATTTGTATGTCTTCAATGAAGATATTCAAGTGTCCATTTTTAAATACAGTTATTTGTTGTTTATTATTAGAGGAATTCCTTATATATTTTATATATTGACCACTTATTAGATATACAGTTTGTAAACATTTTCTCCCTTTTCATAGGCTGTCTTTTCATTTTATTAATTGTTTCTTTTCCTGTACAGAAGCTACTTAGTTTGATGCAGGCCCCCTTGTTTATTTTTGCATGGTTTATATCATAAAATTGACTGCCAAGACCAATGTCAAGAAGTTTTTCCTTATTTTTCTTCTCGGAATTTTATGATTTAAAGTCTTACATT
>NW_021912884.1:0-505 GCF_006229205.1 Suricata suricatta | reverse complement strand
AACTAAGCCATAGAAATCTGAAATTATTCAAAACTGCAGTTTTCATTCCATGTGGATTAAAAAAATTTTTTTCTTATAAAGACTTCAGTTTGAAGAAATGTTTTACATGTTACTCCTCAGCTATGTGTTTCTCAGCTGCCGCAATTTACCTCTATCTACGTGGTGGCAGTCTTTCACATTTCCCAAGAATAGACCTCCTAGTAAGGACAATTCAGACTCAAGGAAAGCAGGGATTCAAGTTGAGATCCAGAAAACCAAGGAAGATCACATTTAGAAGCAACTGACTTGTTGCAGTAGAAAGCAGTTCTAACAACTTGTTAATAGCATAGATAGAAATATTTAGATGACTAGTGTGTACAGATCACAGGTGTGGTGAAAGAAGCTGTCTAATGAGGTTCCTTTCATCTTTACATTTGTGTAGTAATGTTCAGTTTGCAAAGAACTTCCACATCCTTTGTCTCATTCAGTTCCTACAACGAGCACATGATGGAGGCCAGAATAATAA
>NW_021912883.1:0-505 GCF_006229205.1 Suricata suricatta | reverse complement strand
GTGCAAGTCTTGATTTTGGGATTGTGAGTTTGAGCCTCACCTATGGCATGCAGTTTACTTAAAATTTTCTTTAAAAAGCTGTTAGATTCCAATCATTATGTTCATTATCATTACACTAAAATGAGCATAAAGGTAGACTAATAGAAAGCCAGTAAATTAAGCAGCCTTAATGATGCCTTATAATTTCCAATATAATATAACTTGAATATCAAGGTTTTAAAATCAATTTGGGATCATTTACTCTCTACTGACAACATAACCCTTTTATTATGTTTGTAATTTTTGATAGATGGACATTATCAGGACAATATGTCTTAATAGCTAAGATATTCTTCCTCTCTCCTCTCTGCACCCCCTTTTAGGGGTGTGTCTGTGAGATAAACAAATATACACTTGACCCTTAAACAACACAAGTTGGAGCTGCACCAGTCTACTTAAAGGATTTTTTTAAAATAAATACAGTACAGTACTGTAACCAGAGCCATTTACATTACTGACTTACATA
>NW_021912882.1:0-505 GCF_006229205.1 Suricata suricatta | reverse complement strand
AAAGAACAAGGTAAGTTCAGACAGTGGTCGTGGTATGAGGAAGGAAAGGGATGAGGTACACTTTGGACGAGGAAGGAAGTCTCTCTCAGAAAGCGGCAGTCGGAGGCAAGAACTCGTGATGGAAAACAAAATGCCAGCCTTGCAAAGACTAGAGAAATAACTTCCCAGGTGGAGGAAGAAGCAATGCAAAGTCACAGGTAGGAGATGAGCTTGACAAGTTCAAGGGTTGAGTGAGGGTGTTCTGGTATATGCAGCGTAGGTATTGGATTTCTGTGAGAATGAGTTGGCCTTTGTTTTCCTGTCTGGGGAAACAGTCAGGGGGATCATTGTTTTTCAGGAATCTACAGCCCTTGTTTCCTTTTACTAAAAGTATTTATACATCTGGTGGGAAGACTGGAATTGAATTTTTTATCTGTGACCACTCTTTTTAAAAAATATTTATTTTTAGAGAGAGTTTGAGCACAAATGGGGGAGGGGCACGGGGAGGGGGAGAGAGATGGGGGTG
>NW_021912881.1:0-505 GCF_006229205.1 Suricata suricatta | reverse complement strand
AAAAAAAAGATTCCTGCACTATGACAGAATTAAACTAAAACATCTTAAAGTGAAGGGTGAATTTATGTAATTCATGAAGGTAATATTAAGTAAATGCCACCTCAAAAAGGCAGTAACTCATCAAAATGTTAGCAAATCAGTTAACATCTTATAGTGATTGTTTTAATTCAAATTTTGATGCTGATTATCATTATATTTCTGTCTTTAGGAAGTTTCCTAATAATTGTAAATAAGCTCCACTTGCTCTTAAGTAGATAAAGTTTACAGAATCAGATAATTATAAAGGTAATACATTAATATAGCTGAAGTTTATTTGGCTCAGATTTTACACTGGTACCAACAAATTTTAAGCGTGGAGCCGCCTTAGAACTGAAGCATTCTGATATGTTCATTTTTCAAGAAACAAAGAGAAAAGTGGGACGTTCATACTCAAGGTCACACAGCCAGAATGTAGCGGCCCTGGGTCTCTTTGTCCTTCATTTGAAAATAAATCTGCTGAAAACAA
>NW_021912880.1:0-505 GCF_006229205.1 Suricata suricatta | reverse complement strand
ACACATTCTGTCTTGGCTTGATAGTGAGGAAGTCTAAGACAGTTCTTTCATCCATGACAACCTTATAAACTAAGCTGAGTATGAGCTAACTGTTCTCATGGCCAAAGTGGTGTTATTTATCATTTCATTTAAAGTCAGAGGTTAAACACTACTTGGATGACTTCTGTTGTAAAGATAGGGTGCATAGCAGCAAATCAGTAATCTCTACACAAAACTCTGCCAATTAACCAAGGGTAGCCCTTATAAAGATCTTTGCAATAATCTGTGGGCTACATGATCTATTAATGGTGTTTCTTTCAACAATTGAATCTTTCCTATGACCATCTCTAAGAAATAAGCCATCATGTTTCAGGGAATGCAGGGATGCAGGGAGTTAGTACTTGGCTTCCACAACAGAGGTACAATCTAAGGTCACACAAAGTACCCCTGGAAAGAAACTGTCATTTACAATTGTTGGAGATTCCCAGATGAAACCTATATATGTTGAGATCACAGCTTGAGACTC
>NW_021912879.1:0-505 GCF_006229205.1 Suricata suricatta | reverse complement strand
AAAGTCTTTTATAGTAATTTATTCATCAGAGGGCCTTTATATAGTTAGGAAAAAATACTTAAATTCCAGTTAAAATATTGAGATTACTGACCAATATCTAAAGTGGTTTTAAGGTGTTAGACCTTTTTTCCCAGTGCGAGTCACCAAGAGTAGAATCCACGAACACAAATGGAGTCGGTTAATGGGTTTATTTTAGTTTGGCTGAATGGCCCCTCCCAAGTAGCTGGAAGTCCTCCTGCTGAGCAGGAGCTCAGGATTTTTAAGGGTTTTGGCAAGACAAAATGGCTCATCATGTAGTTAACCAATGTAAATTTACAAATTACAATTTTGCCAATTATATTGTAATGCACTGATGTTAGTTTTGGCGGGAAGCTATCATTTTAAATTCTAAGTCTTTTAAAATGACCAAGCATAGTAAGACACCTAAGATACCTGTGTAAGTTACTTTAAGATGGCGACCGAGCGGCCATTTTGCTGTGGGTTGGAGAAAAACATTGTGCACCAA
>NW_021912878.1:0-1276 GCF_006229205.1 Suricata suricatta | reverse complement strand
CACCACCCAAAGTTCCAATACCTGAAAGTAAATCAAACCTTCCCAAAATTATTGTTCAACAAGTGTGTATTTGAATGCAAAGAAGGGGGAAAAATGAAAAAGAAGCATTCTTGCCTTCAAGGAGATCAGATTAGGAATAAAAGCAGAAAACCAAAACCAGAGCAACTATCCAAAATGCACATGTCTTCTAAAAACAGTCGGACCTTAGGAACTGAAACATCTTTGCCAAATTTGATCTGTCTGGAAATTAGAAAAGAAAAGACACACACTGAACTGAGAGGAGAGCCCAGAGAAGACCAGTTGGCTGTTTCCCAGGAGACCTGGTAGATGTTCTGACATTCCCTTACCAGACTTCAGGTTCTGCCTTCAGTTTTATAAAATCAGAGTTGGGTCTTGACATTAAGCTGAGAGTGGATGCGTCTATCAGAGTGGTTCACTCAGATTCTAGGACTGATAAATAAAAATCAGAACACAATACCATTTTATTCACTGAGCATGAGAAATAGAACTGTCATTGGGTCTTCATGACTGTTTGAAAAATACATTTGCTTCCACTAGTTAGATCGGTGCTGAAACCATAAATCGTAAACAAAAGAACACAGAATAAGGGGTGTCTGGTTATTTCCCCAACAGAGACCCCAAAAGCAAGGCTTTAGACTTGAGTACTCTTTCACCAAGAGACGCCTGAGTGAGCACAACAAGGTCCACTTCTCTGTCCTTCTGCCACTGTCTAACGTCCAGTCAGCCATTCCTTAAATATGTTAGTTCCTCCCAGAAAATTTGTTCCTTTTCCAATTATGAAATATCTCAAATGTACAAGCATCCCATGTCCCACACATTCTAGGGCCATATTTGCTTCAGACTTAAATTTTAAAAACCACTATGAATAGAACTAAAGCTCCATCCTTCCATCTTCCTCCCATCACGTCAACCCTTTTCTTCCAAGAATAAATAACTTTCTGATGTAAATATGAACTTCCCCCATGCATTTTTAAAAAATCTTATGTATGTATATGTCCACAGTAACATCATTTCCTAAATAACACTGTGTTATACATACCTATTTGCAGTTTCTGATTTTCTCTCAACATGCTTTTTAATGTTTATTTATTTATTTTGAGGGAGACAGCATATAGGCAGGGGAGGAGAAGAGAGAGAGGGAGAGAGAGAATCCTTCATGTGGGGCTTGATCTCACAACCATGAGATCATGACCTGAGCCAAAATCAAGAACTGGATGCTCACCTGACTGAGCCACTCAGGCACCTCTCAACATAC
>NW_021912877.1:0-2566 GCF_006229205.1 Suricata suricatta | reverse complement strand
TGATGCTATTTCTGTGTAAAAGATACATCATCTTCTGAAATTTTAATTTCTTAGTTTAATTTCTTAGCTTGATTTGATTGGATCACAAACTATGACCCAGTGGATATTTCATGGATACATCTCAGGAATTTCCTTGAACCTACATGCGAAATTTAGTTTATATGTGTATTTTTTGGAGAGGAGTCCATAGCTATTATTGGAATCTCAAATTGTTAGGGACTACAAAGATAGAATAAACAACCTAAAAGAGATTATCACATGGTCGTTTCTATTTCTAAATTTCTGTGATTGGATTCTAAATGGAACCTATATACTCCCTCCATTTTAACATATCATTATTGTCAAGGAATACACATAATCCTGTCATAAATAATTCACGCAAGGAAGGAAAATGTAACTTGAACAACTTGAAAACCAAACCTTGAGCTGGAAACAACTGGGTCTCTTTGTGCTGTAAGAAGCACACTGTTCATAAAATTGCCAAACAAATGGGTAAATTTATCCTGCTAAATTTAGCTTCTAATCCTTAAAAGACATAGAAAAAGAAAAACCCAGAGCTGGAGAGAGAGCACGCATGAACACCTCTCTAGGGCTGTATAATTAAAGAGCGTGGTGCTTGTAGACAAACGTCAGCCTCACCTTACAGCCATGACTGTCTCCTAAGAAGCAACAGGGAAGGAGAGACTCATTCAGTGGATGCCAACAGCAGCCATGCTGTGCATACACCGCCTGCTAAAGCCTCACAAAGAATTGCATTATTTGTCATTTTCTATTATGTCCCTCTCAAATTTTCACATAGAGCTTCACTTGGCCCATGGTAATGAAAATTCTCATCTTTCTTCCTTCAAAATGTGTTTTATCATAAAACTCAATAGGATTTAGTGGGGAAAAAAGATACCTTATTGTCAGAGAGCCAAGGATGAAACTGCAAATCTCTCTCACTAGCAAATAAGAAGTTTAGTTAATATACCTGAGCCTCCATCACCAATATCTGGAAAAGGGCCATCACTTTACCTACATTGAATGGTGGAATGAGTATTAACCGTGATAATGCTTGTAAGTATTGGCATAGCATTTAAATGATTAAACAAACTGTATATCATAATACATCACATATATAAATGGAAATTGGAAGCTTTCTGCAATTTATTATAAAACTCTGAAATAAGGTAGCTATAATTATTATTCTTAGTTATATAAGTAAATAATAGCCAATTAAACTGCTAGTGATTAATCTTTGCAAAGCACTTGTTTTTTTAGGGGAAATACATTCGGAGCCAGATTCTCATGTGTATACAACACCTGTTATGTTTACGTACTTACAGATGATAATGCGATGAGCAGTAAGACCTTTATCAAGGCGATGACCTTTATCAAATACAGCAAAACGATTTTACAAGAAAGGAATTTATATAAATATGCGCTGATAAAATATCCCAATTAAAATGAGAATAAATTACTAATTAAAAAAATAATATTTTTAGCACTTTGAAACTCTTCCAAAAAGAGGATTATAATATATCAGGTGGGCCTGGGTTGTTATCATTTAAAAACATCTAGTGTTTCCTTTACATTCTTTTTATTTCCTATATTTCAATTGAAATTCATCCATTTATGTAACTTCATTAGGGTGTGTGTGTGTGTGTGTGTGTGTGTGTTCAGGATATGGTGGCAAAATGTGTGCAGAAGTATATCAAACTTTGGTGTTCTTTATTATGCTCTTTGTTTTCAAGAAGGTTAAAAAATTTGGACACATTATATTATATTATTTCAAAATAAGTAACAAATAAAATTTTGATTTTTTCATTTTTTGTTGTTGTTCTTCTGTTTTATAATAATAAACGAGATTATTTAATTTCATTAGAAATATAAATCATGATATCTGCACGAATTAACATCTACTTCTAGTAACATGCCTGGTAAAAGATGTTCGATAATTTATTTCTGAGTGGGTTTTTTTTTTTTTTGAGAGTTTTTCTTATTGTGGTTGTTCCCTTAAGGATATTTGACCACATAGACGATTTTGCAATAAGATTATGTTGTGGACACTTTCTATATATCAAATAAACTAAAACTATAGCTCCTCGGTTTTCACTAAAACTTACCTGACTCGTGCGCTTAAATGAAGTAGAAATGAAGACTCGACTTGAGAGCTCTGTGAGAAGAAAAGAAACATTTAGGCCACCTCAGCCGAACTACAGACCCTAACGTATTTTATGCCTGGTAAAGGTTATCATAAGAAAAATTTAAGTTACCTTTCTAAAAATGGTATGAAATAATAACTTTTAATCAATACTCTGCCATCTGGAAACCCCTTGTAGTAATCAATTACTGCAAAAGTTAAGCAATTTCCCTTTATAAACCATGCTGGAATGTCTTGCCCCTGAGCTTCATATAGAAGCCTTTGAATTTGAAAGCACCCATTTCATGAACTATTACCCTACTTTAGTAAAAGTAGATACGCAATAACCTCTTACAAAATACTATTTATTGATTTGGTAGTTATAATTTTGCTATTTCTGGATTTTTGATAGATGAATTATAAAAAATAATGTTTTTGGAAGAT
>NW_021912876.1:0-505 GCF_006229205.1 Suricata suricatta | reverse complement strand
TAATATTCCATTGTGTCTATACACCACATCTTCTTTTTCCGTTCTTCTAGCAATGGACACTCGGGCTGCCTCCACTGTTTGGCTATTGTAAATAGCGCTGCAGCAAACACAGGGCTGCGCGCATCTTCTCACATTGGTGTTTTCATACTTCTCCGTCTTTCCACCTGGACTTTGTCATCAACCTTCCTCATTTCGTTCAAATGTAATTTAACACTTTAAAATTTTCATTTAAAACTTAAAACAATAAATTTTATATCTTATTTCACTTACAAAGTGAAAAAAACAGAGACAAAGAAAGCTGTCGCACTTTCCACATGATCCAAACCTTGAACCCATAAAGGCTGGGGTATTCAGAGGTTGAAATGGGGACACCGACAAGGGTAGCGCACTCTCTCCCATGGGGAAAGGGAGCTGTCAGAAGTGTTCACCTCATGCTGGCACACATAGAGAAGCCTGCCCCTTTCAGCCAGAGATGACCATGGCTAATCACCTTGCTGGGAGAAGA
>NW_021912875.1:0-505 GCF_006229205.1 Suricata suricatta | reverse complement strand
ATGAACACTTCAAGTTTCCAAAAAATGATGAAAATGAGAAAAATATCTAGTGTCCAGATGGCTCCCATAATGAATAAACGTTCCCAGAGTGAGCCAAGGCTTTTCATTTGATCCAAGTGTATGTATACTTGATCATGTAAAGAGTAAAAGCATTGATGAAAACTGTTGATTCCACAAATCACCTGTGGTAGAAGAGAAAATAGTACTATAGAAAATATATCCTGCTTTTTTATTTCCCGGAGTCAACTGTTCTGATATATATTTTTCAAATTGGTGTCATTCTTTTAAAAAATACATTCTGATTAAATATTCTCCATTTTTCTTAATCAAAAATAAATTTAAATAGTAACTTAATGCTTAAATGATGATTTGAGTCTATAAAGGACCAGCAAATAGTAATAGCTATGTTTTTATTCACAATCTCAAATGTTAAGTCCAAAAACAACTCTGTCCACTCTGATTCAACTACTCTAGGAATAATTTCTTAAAAACAGACACCATTCTA
>NW_021912874.1:0-505 GCF_006229205.1 Suricata suricatta | reverse complement strand
CCCCGCCCCCCGCCCCCCCACACCCCAGGGTTGAAACAGGCATGTTTTCTCAGGTGTGGTGGGATTTCTCATTCTCACTCAACGGGGGCACAAGATCTTAGCTTTACACACCGGGTTTGCGCTTCATCTTCCTGCCTCAGCTGCCCCGTGGCCCAGGCCTGCTCTCCTGTCTTCCCATCATTTGTCTGTCAGGGCAGAGCGGGCTCTGTGCCCTTTGAGTTTGGCTGAAATTCTCCAAGTGAGGGGTGGCTTTAGTGTTTGGACCACTTACTTATCTCACTTTTGAGATTTGCAAAACTTCTGATTTCAGTGATTTCCAGCTCAGTGATGCTTTCTGAAGTGCATTTTATAGTTTATCCAGCATTTAAACTCTTTCAGATAGAAATGTTACTCAGGACACCTAACCACCACACAGTCCCAACTAGAAGTTGTGGCTGTCGTTTCAGCCAAGCCCTTTTCAGTTTCTGTCAGCTCCGCACACTGCTTTCCCCCTGGGTCTAGGCTC
>NW_021912873.1:0-505 GCF_006229205.1 Suricata suricatta | reverse complement strand
ATCTGTTTTGTTTCTTAAATTCCACGTATGAGTGAAATCATATGGTATTTATCTCCCTCTGATTTGTTTTGCTTAGCACAATACATTCTAGTTCCATCCACGTTGTTGAAAACGGCAAGGTTTCATTCTTTTGATCGCTGAGTAATATTCCACTGTATATAAATAACACATCTTCTTTATCCATTCATCAGTCAGCGGACACGTGGGCTCTTTCCACACTTTGGCTATTGTTGATAGGGCTGCTGTAAACACTGGGGTGCGTGGGAAACATGGTTGGTTGGTTTGTTTAAAGCAAGAGAAGAGCCCTCCTGGGCCCTCAGCTCTGTCTGCGGCCCCACAGTGAGCTGGGGATTTAATTTGTTCCCCAGAGTCAGTTCTCATGACCAATGCTACCACACAGGCCCTTGAGCACACGTGCCTGAGCACTGCCACTTTTGTTTCAGGTGAGTTGGCCCCAGAAATAGGGTATCTGGGGCAAAGGGTGCCTGTGTGTTAAAGAGTAGTA
>NW_021912872.1:0-505 GCF_006229205.1 Suricata suricatta | reverse complement strand
TTTTTTGAGCAATAACCTGTGTCACTGGTCTATGAGCACATTTCTTTCCTTAAGGTTGAAAAAATTCACCAATTACATTCATGTTCTGTGATTTTTGAGTCTTAGATAAGATCTCTCTGTGGGGTGTTAGCGAGCTTTTTAGTTATTTCCAGGTTTGGGGCTGTTCAAGTTGATTAAAGCTCTTATGTAAGTGGGTCCCTTCTGGAATTGCCCAGCCCCTCAGGAAGCTGTAATTCCCCCCAGTGAGAGCAGGGGCTTTTCACGTTTACATTGTCTCCAGCCTCCAGCGTTTATTGGGCTTGACCTTCCGTTACAACGTTCTTCCTCTCTTTTGCCAACTCTCCATCTTCCACAACTATCTTTCACTGACGCCCATGAGGCCATGACTTCCAACATCTATTAGAAGAATAGTGACATCCAAAATCAAGAATTGGAGGCCTAACCGACTGAGCCACCGGGGCACCCCGAGCCATGTCTGGTTCTTTAAGATGTTCCTCAGAAACCT
>NW_021912871.1:0-505 GCF_006229205.1 Suricata suricatta | reverse complement strand
CTTTAATTATTATTAAACCAAGATTGCTGAAAATCAGTGATGCATTTGTTATAGAGTATAACTCAGTGTTTACAGTATGTTTTAGGTGACATCATAACAATCAAAGGTGAATAAAATATTCCCAGTAAATTTATATAGCAGTAAAGAATTACATGCCTTCTGTGGACATTTTATAAGTGCATTTTATATTGCAATAAAAATTTTTTCTCTTTAAATTGTATGCTAAGTTGCTTTCTACTGTAATTTCCTTTCTTTAATGTCTGTTTAATTCTGCATAATGCTGTATCTAGTAATACGTTAGAAATCCCACCCATTTGTTAATTCACCTATCTAAATGAAGGATTTTAAACATCTTGCAAGCTAGGCAAGTTGTGTCAATAGATCAGAACGTTCCCACTGCTGCAGCAATAATGAAAATGCTGCGACTTAAACAGTTCTGACCATGAGAAAAAGACCCCAGTATAATAGGGTGACCATACTTGACAATAAACTTCCCACCCATCCA
>NW_021912870.1:0-505 GCF_006229205.1 Suricata suricatta | reverse complement strand
TTGTTATATGAGAAAGATAAATCCCTGTTTTAAACTACTGTCAATTAAATGTTCGGTGGTAGCCAAAATACCCATAATGGAGGAAGGGAATGGGGGAGCCAGCAGATACGTGAGTGGTAGAGTTGTCTGGATTTCTGATTCTTGGCCAACATATCTTCAGAGATACCACTCCCACTTCCTTTACAAGGGACTTCTGATCCTCCTTCCTCAGTGTTTGTTGAAGACTGAATGGCTAAATCCTCCCCTGTATTGTGCCCTTTTGCAGAATTCCATTCAGCTCTTCATCCTAGGATTTTCCCCTGCACTATCACTATGAGTCTTGAATTAATTACAGAGGCAGACTGAATGTGGTGACTGTCAGCCCTAGAAATAAAATATCAGAAGTGGTTCCATGGGCAGGAGTGAGGTGAAAGCCTGTCAGCACACATGGGAACGATGTAGCCAAGCTAGAAACTCCAGCCTCAACTGTTTCTGCAAGCCAGGTTCCTTATGAGACCTGTGGTCT
>NW_021912869.1:0-505 GCF_006229205.1 Suricata suricatta | reverse complement strand
TCTACTCTGAGATGCTGCCCAAGTTCCTTGCGGAGAATGAGGCACGGTGGTGTTACCATCTCTTTCCCTTTGTTCACCACACACAGGCGCACACGCACCACACACTCACGCACATGAACACACACGCAACATGTGCACACTCGCGTGCACACAGGCACACACTCAACATGCACGCACAGGCACACACACAGGCACACATGCACACACTCAGCATGCACACACAGGCACACATGCACAGGCACACAAGGCACACACTCAACATGCACACACAGGCACGCACACACAGGCACACACACAGGCACACACGCACACACTCAGCATGCACACACAGGCACACATGCACAGGCACACAAGGCACACACTCAACATGCACACACACATACGCATACACAGGCACACACAAGTGCACACACAGGCACACACGTGCCCACATCGACGCACACGCACACACACAGTTATAAATAACACGCACACTGCTCCGATACCTGCGCACACAAAACACGCG
>NW_021912868.1:0-505 GCF_006229205.1 Suricata suricatta | reverse complement strand
TTGGGAGAGACTTAGATTAGCTATTCACATTCCTATAGGAATTGAAGAAGAAAGGGGTAGGGCTGTAAGAATATAAAAATTCACTTAAAGATGATCAATCTTCCATTTCTTTTTTAAAATATCCTTCTGAAGACATTTGCTTAAAATGTGATGGTCCAACAAACATCTTTTTTTTTTTTTTTTTTTTTTTTTTTACCCTTAAGGATACATGTCCAATAAAGCCAGTGAGAAGTTCCCTGTATGACAACCATTGATGTTAAGGGGTGTCTTGTGATTAAATCTACATGTGTTGCTATGAGAAACCCGTTTTCTCCCTTTAAAAAAAATTTTTAAAAATGTTTTATTTATTTTTGAGACAGAGAGAGACAGAGCATAAGAGGAGGAGGGGCAGAGAGGGAGGGAGACACAGAATCTGAAGCAGGCTCCAGGCTCTGAGCTGTCAGCACCGAGCCCGATGTGGGCCACAAACCCACACCGTGAGATCATGACCTGAGCCAAAGTCAGA
>NW_021912867.1:0-505 GCF_006229205.1 Suricata suricatta | reverse complement strand
CATCAAAGGAATCACTATGTATGGCCCTACAGCCCAATGAAATGAATTTCTTAAACAGTACGGACTTGAAAGTTGAAATGACTCCTCGATCCATGGGCTGCAGAGTGGCTGTTTTGTTAGCAGGGTTGAAAACAACATGAATGTCGTCGTACGTCTCCATCAGAGCTCTTGAATGACCAGGTGCCTTGTCAATGAGCAGCAGTATTTTGAAAAGGATCCTTATTTCTGAGCAGTAGGCCTCAACAGTGGGCTTAAAATACTCAGCAAACCATGCTGTAAACAGATGTGCTGTCACCCAGGCTTTGTTCCATTTACAGAGCACAGACAGAGTAGATTTAGCATAATTCTTAAATGCCCTAGGATTTTTGGAATAGTATATGAATGAACACAGGTTCCAACTTAAAGTCACCAGCTGCCTTAGCCCCTACAAGAGAGTCAGCCTATCCTTTGAAGTTTGAAGCCAGGCATTGACTTCTCCTCTCTAGCTATGAAAACACTAGAAGAC
>NW_021912866.1:0-1276 GCF_006229205.1 Suricata suricatta | reverse complement strand
CAGGGACTGGTGCCGGACCCCTGGCTCGGGAATCACCCAGGGCCTGGGTACCAACGGGCTTACTGCTGACCGGCTGGCTGAATAACCAGCCCTCTTTCCAAGTTTCCTTCTGCTGTACTGCCTGTGAACGGCCACGTGTAATCACTCATGGAGTACCTATGCTGGCACTTGGCATTAAATTTAATATTGACCACCCCCCCAGGAGGTAGGAGGAAACAGCCCCACTGTAAAAGATGAAGAAACTGAGGCTCAGAGACTGAAGGGTCCAGGGACTCAAATCCACATGACGAGGAAGTCATGGTGTCCTGTTACCGTGCCTCCTGACAAGCAGCATCATACTCCCCACACCTCCAGCTAGCGGGGCTGCAAGGTAGAGTGTGCACAGAGGCCATTAAATGTCTGTTAATCCACCCCAGGCACAAGGCCTTTCCTCCCCTCTCTCCTAGAACCTGCAGGGCTCTTGTCCATGAAGCTACAATGGCATGACGATTTTGTTTATTTCAGAGTACACTCCAACCGGCAGTTTCCTGCTCACCAACATCTGCCTGGCACAGGTCAGTTACATAACAGGCGTCTCCATCTCCTTAAAGCGGAGCTTCAGGGAGATAACAGGGATCTAAACCAGCAAGCATCTGAAGTATCTGCCCCAAGGTCAACTTTTAGGAACAGGGAAGGGTGCGTGGGAGGTGCCAGGTCTGGGAGTCAGGAGGGAGGTGCCAAGACCCAGTTACACCTGAAGGACAGGCAGATCTGGGGGGACAAGCAAGAGAAGTGTAGGCTGAGAGATGGGATGGATAACGGGACACAGGAACGAACAGTCCAGAGGCGTAAACAGGAAGTCTGGCGGAACTGGGGGGAGCGGGGTTCCAAAGCAGATGCAGAGGTTAGAATCAAACTGCACGGGCCAGAAACTCAGGCTCTTTCCAGAAGTCATTCCTTTTGAACCAAAGAAACTTCAGGAAAGCTGGTGATTGGCATCTCCCAACAAACCCCAGTGTTCTTTGTAAAACAATTAGGGACACACCGGCTCCTTCCTGGGAAGTTACCTGAGGACTAGAACTGCCCCCAGAGTCTAAACAGGCAGATGGCTTATCTTGCTGATGAGAAGGTTGGGCCTGCTAGGGGCAGTGCTACGGATCATTCGTGACTGAGCCAACACCCACAGAAGACAGTCCTTGGGTCCCCACGACAGTGTCCCCATTCCATCTGAGACCAAGAGCCACACCTCTTCACATAGCCTCCACCAAGGCAGCCCATCCATCGGAAGCTGCCACTT
>NW_021912865.1:0-505 GCF_006229205.1 Suricata suricatta | reverse complement strand
AGAAAATGGTTGGGAAAAGGCTAGCACATTGTGGAACCTGCATATGGAAGACAAATCCCCATACATGGCCTTGAAAGGGAGAGGGGCTGAATTTTGTGAGTTTTTACAACTAGCAAGACTTAATGCTTGGAATTTTAAAAATCAGAAAGCTTGGCTCATGGAAACCCTTGAGGGCACTAGGAATCTGAGTCCCAGATTTATTTTTTTATTTTAATAGTTTATTTTCAAATTGGTTTTCATATAACACCCAGTGCTCTTCCCCAAAAGTGCCCTCCCCCATTACCACCAACCCACTTCCCCCACCTCCTCCCCCTTCAACCCTCAGTTCGTTTTCAGTATTCAGTAGTCTCTCAGGCTTTGCGTCCTTCTCTCTCCCCAACTCTGTTTTCTCCTTCCCCTCCCCATGGTCCTCCATTAGGTTTCTCCTGTTAGACCTATAAGTGCAAACATATGTTATCTGTCCTTCTCCGCCTGACTTATTTCACTTAGCATGACACCCTCGAGG
>NW_021912864.1:0-505 GCF_006229205.1 Suricata suricatta | reverse complement strand
TTTCTTTGTTACCAAATGCTACTGGAGGATGCATAGAAAGCTGCAGAAAATAGGAAGAGTCAAGTGTTAGGGTAAAGTACAGTATGAAAGATTTGCTATCTGGTCGCAGTATGTTCAATTGTTGCTAGAATATCTCAGTTTATGGCATTTTCAGGATTCACTTACTGTAATAAAATATTCTAAGATTGCTTTTTAATGACTTTTCAAAGAAAAGAAATACTGGAGAAGAATATAGGTAAAAACTTCTTTAACAAAACCAATGCTAGGGTAAAATCTGTGTGTGGATAACCATTGATGAAGTGGTTCCTTTAACTTGAAAAAAAAAAAGGTTACAGACTCTCTTTACAGAGTGAGCACTAAACCACTATGTGAAAAATTTCAATGAATTATTCATAACCTAGTTAATGCAGCAAAGTGCACAAAGTGCTGAAGGACATCATCACAGGGCATTCAAAAGATTGGACAAGCCTAACTCTAAGTGTCATAGTTTACAAAACATCTGTTC
>NW_021912863.1:0-505 GCF_006229205.1 Suricata suricatta | reverse complement strand
GCGTGCTGGGGGCGGCACCTGGGCGGAGCTAGGCAGCCACGCCTCAGCAAAGGAGGCACTGATTGGTTGGCTAGGCGCGCTTGCTGGGGGCTGCTCTTTGGTGGAGCCATTGGGTCACGCCTCAGCAAGAGAGGCGCGCCTGCTGGGGGCAGCTCTTGTACGGAGATAGACAGCCACGCCTCAGCAACAATGGCACTGATTGGTTGGCTAGGTGTGCGTGCTGGGGGCGGCACCTGGGCGGAGCTAGGCAGCCAGGCTTCAGCAACAAAGGCACTGATTGGTTGCTAGGTGTGTGTGCTGGGGGCGGCACCTTGTGGAGCTCGCCAGCAACGCCTCAGCAACAGCGACACTGATTGGTTGGCTAGGCGCGCTTGCTGGGGGCGGCACCTGGGCGGAGCTAGGCAGCCACGCATCAGCAACAGAGGCGCTGATTTGTTGGCTAGGTGCTCGTGTTGGGTGCGGCACCCGGGCAGAGCGAGGCAGCCACGCCTCAGCAGCAGAGGCA
>NW_021912862.1:0-505 GCF_006229205.1 Suricata suricatta | reverse complement strand
TGCTTGATCAGAGTGCTCTCGCTGGACCAGCTCCTCAGCTCGCCGTAGGCACTCCAGGGCGGCCTCATTGTGACCATTTAAATGTTTTACATAGGCCAAAAAGTTGTACATTGTAGCTTTGAACTCCGCGTTTACGAATTCAATCTGGTTACACACTCTATCTTCTAGATCACGCGAGACACCATCTTTTTTAAGTAAGTTCCATGTGAAATGGCATTTCAGCTGTGGGAGGATTTTCTCCAGAGAATTCTTGTTGCCCTCACTGTGGAGAAAACGGACACGGTCACTGTGATGTGCACCTGCCAGACACCGCACCTGGGACACAATGGCTGGTTAATTTTGTGTGTCAACCTGCCTGGGCTGGGGGAGGCCCAGATGTCTAGTCAAACATCAGTTCTGGGTGTGCCTGTGAGGGTGTTCCCAGGACAGATCGTCTGGCTCAGGAGGCTGGGGACAAGCAGACTCTCTTCCCCAGTGCTGGATGGGCACCACCCGGTCTGGTGAG
>NW_021912861.1:0-505 GCF_006229205.1 Suricata suricatta | reverse complement strand
GGTCATGAGATGGGATTCAATGCAGTCACAAGGACCCTTCACACAGTTGTGGAAAGATGACTGTGGAGAACAAAAGACATAACATTTTGAAAAGTAAGTACCCAGCCTGTTGTTTCTGGCTTTGAAGATGGAGGAAGAGGGCCATGAGCCAAGGCAACCTCAAGAAGCCAGAAAGGGCAAAGAAAAGGACCCTCCTCTACATACTCTAGAAAAAATTATGGCTCTTCTGACACCTTAATTTGAGCCTAGTGAGGGCTCATTTCAGACTTCTGGCCTTGACTGTGTCATTTAAGCCACTAAGTTTGTGGTAACTTGTTAGAACAGCATAGGGAACCAACACATCAACTGACTCAGGATATTAAGAGTATGGTTGTAAGGATTCTATGGCATGATCTGTGTGAAGTGATTAGCCCAATGCCTGGCACAAGGTAAGAAGTCAATAAATAGTCTCTGCTAGTAACCTAATTACTTCTATGAATATTAATACATTATTATTATTATAATA
>NW_021912860.1:0-505 GCF_006229205.1 Suricata suricatta | reverse complement strand
GACATAAATAGAATCACACAGTATATAAATTTAAGTTTAATGGCAAGTACTGTAAAAGGTCTGAGATTTTACCTTACTTGCAAGCTGACAAGTTAACCTGTCACAGTTTCATGGGAGATGGGAGAAGACATGAGATCCCTGGACCAGAGGAAAGGATGTTTTCATTCATAGAGCAGCAAACAACATGAGCATCAGCATATTTGTGTCCATTCCCCTTGCCCCCCAAGTCCCACAAGGATGATGCAGATGGGCCCACATGGATGCCTGCACAAACAGAGGATTGCAGGACAGGAACTCCAACTGAAGTGACCTGATCTCTTAACTGGATAATAAGCATGCTTACCCTTTGCTCTGGAGGCAGACAGTATCTCTCTCTTCTAAGGCTGTTTGCTATGCAAATATCCTGAAATCAAGAACTTTGAGAAAGAATTAGAAAGATCTACTTCTTTTTATCAAAACTAGATTATCTGCCATCAGAGAAAAAGCTTCAGAAAGTTTCCTTTTG
>NW_021912859.1:0-505 GCF_006229205.1 Suricata suricatta | reverse complement strand
TTTCTTGCCAAGGGTGGAGAGGAGCCCTGGGCAGTTGTGGGTGGAGAGAGGCTTCCGGCAGTCACTGCGGGCACAGCCGTGTGTCTTGGGCTGGGGAGCAGTGGCTGGGGGACAGGAGGCAACTGGGTGGCCACACTTTCTTGGTCTCTACCCGCCCCTGCCCCACCCCATCCCAGAGAGTCCTCATAGCCAGCTCGCCCGACAGGACACAGGACAAGGGCGCAGGCTGGCTGTGGACATTGACTCCCTGTTTTCCTCTTCTGCCCAGGGGAGGATTTTAAGGAGGCCTGCCGAGTGCCTCTGTTCCTCAGTTCGGATTTGTCTGCTGTTGTTACGGTTCGACTGGGGGTTTGGAGGGACCCGCAGACCTGGAGGCCCTTCATATCACATCGTATCTAAGGTGCACGCTGTCACCATGACGGTCCCCGAGGCAGGACCTGGGGACTGGGACCCACACGTCCGTGCCCGGCAGAGCAGCGGGCTCTGGGATTTGGAAAGGTGCGAG
>NW_021912858.1:0-505 GCF_006229205.1 Suricata suricatta | reverse complement strand
GCAAGAGGTGGACAGAGAGAAGGAGAGAGAGAATTCCAAGCAGGCTCTGCATGGTCCGTGCAGAACTCATGAACTGTGAGATCATGACCTCAGCCAAAGTCACGATTTGGAGGCATAGCCAGCTGATGAGCCACCCATGCACTTTGCAAAACTATTTCCTTTTCAGGATCAACATTGTTGGAATAGAAGGTTGGATGACGGGAGACAGAGAAGGAAAGATAAAACAAATATTTCTTTCCCCATGAACGTGGAAGGTAGTAGAAGTTAAAAGACAAGAAAAGACAAGAATAAGAAAGGAAAGGAATAGAAAGGAAAGGAAAGGAAAGGAAAGGAAAGGAAAGGAAAGGAAAGGAAAGGAAAGGAAATAAAAAAAGAAAAAATCAGAGGAAGGAAGCATTGAAATACAGCAAAGCATTTTTCTTCACCATGGAGTTCTCTCTCTCCTGTCACAGAATATTCAGTAGATGCTCAGACTCCATTTCATCAAACCCATATAGAATTTAAT
>NW_021912857.1:0-505 GCF_006229205.1 Suricata suricatta | reverse complement strand
CAGAGACAAATACAGAAGCTTTTAAAACTATAATGTGTATAAAGAAAAGAAAAAATGAAAACAAGTAAAAGAGCTTATTAAAGGACAAATGTTAAAAGAATTAAATACAACTTTCAGATGTAAAAAGTAATGTTGGTGGGTAACTTTATACATAAATGCACTAGCCTATCTTTGTCCCTGATTACAGCAGATGGCTAAAAGCAAGAGTACATAATATTGTCTGATATGATTCCCAATGTAGGTAAAAGAAATATTTAAGGCAACTAATTATAAAGCAGGGAGGATAAAGGGGCCTAAACAATTGTAAAGTTCCTATATTTCACCTAAAGTGGTAAGATATCAAAACTAACAGACTATGACCCAAATTTATCCTTAAATTTAAAAAATTTTTAATGTTTATTTTTGAGAGAGAGCGAGCGAGCAAGCATGGGCAAATGGGGGAGGGGCAGAGACAGACAGACATAGAATCCAAGCAGGCTCCAGGCTCTGAGCTGTCAGCAGAGAG
>NW_021912856.1:0-505 GCF_006229205.1 Suricata suricatta | reverse complement strand
GACTCCTGAGATGACACAACGCCCGGTTTGTCCTGACCCAGAAGCTGAGCCAGAGTAAATGCTATCTCTAATCCTTCCCCCCGAGAAGTTTGGTCCATAGTCTTCCAGAGTTTTTCTCCTCCTATCATCCATGACAGGTTTTCAAATAGGTACGTTTCTTCCCCAGATACTAGACTCTGAGGAGAATTAGGAATGACTTAGTGTCTGCACTTAGCACCATGCCTGCTGGCATAACCTCTGTGACTTAATTTCCCCATCTGTACTATACAGGTCAACTCACTGTTTCCTGTGAATGGCAGTGACTCCTTTTTTTTTTTTTTTCAAGCGTTTTGTTTATTTTTGAGAGAGAACAGAGTGCAAGCAGGGGAGAGGCAGAGAGAGGGAGACACAGAATTCGAAGCAGGCTCCAGGCTCTGAGCTGTCAGCACAGACTCTGATGCGGGGCTCGAACCCACACACTGTGAGCTCATGACCTGGGCTGAAGCTGGACCCTCAGCTGACTGAG
>NW_021912855.1:0-1276 GCF_006229205.1 Suricata suricatta | reverse complement strand
TGTGTAATATTGAGATGGTTCTAAAGTCAAATAGACAAAACAAGGTATATTAAGAGAAGTCTAGCTTCTGTCTTTGTTCCCTGCCTCATGTTCCCTCCCTTGCAAATAGAACCATTTAAAAAAGATTTTGTCTTATCTTCCTTTCTGCCTCTTTAGACCATGTTCTAAGTGGTTATGAACACACACTCACATATCCACCCCACCATTCCTGGATAAATAGCAGCACCTGCGTTTTTTCACTTACGGTATATCCTGAGATCACTCCATAGCCACCATGGAAGGAGATATTCGCATCTTCCTATTTTCATGGCTGTGCAGTGCTCCTGTGGGATGGACCATGGTTTAGTCAACCAGCCTCCTGCTGATGGTCACGCGGGCGATTTCCAGTCTGCCTATTATAAAGATGCTGCTCAAAACAGCCTTTGCATATTGATTACAATATCTTTAGCATAGAGTCTCCATATACGAATGCATCTTTATGCTGCCTGTTTTCCTGTTAGAGAGCCAGAAGGTGAACCTGCCAGAGGGGACTGTGGAGAGGCTGACCCCCATCAATGCTTCAGGGATAGAATCCGACCTTCTCACCCAGGCAGAGGCCTCACCAAGGCAGGAAGGAGTTCCTGGCCCAGACCAAGTGCCCCCTAGCCACCTGCCGCTGCCCACAGAGGTGGAAACCAAAGCTCCTGGAGCACTCATTGAGAATCCTGGGACTGATCTGGAATTGTCCGCAGCACTTAACAGGGTCCAGGAGGCCCCAACCAGCCGGGAGGCTTCACCCAGCACAGAACGAGGATCATCATTCAGCAGGCCTGACCCTCAGCCCTCAGAGGCGGGCATGAGGCCGACTCCAGGGCTGCCAGGCCAGGCCAAGGCAGCTTACAGTGGTGCAGAAACACCTCCCAGGTAAGGGGTGCTCCTCCATGGAGGGCAAGGGACAGGGCCAACTGCAGCCCTCCAGCTGGACCACGGCCAAGAGACTAGATGCTGCGACCGCGTGTCCACTGTGGCACAGTGCTGGCTAGCTTCATGGAGGGAAGGGAGGAGAAGGCGCAGGCCTTGCTTTTGGGGATTTAGAACACTGTTTCTCACCTGGTGTCTGTTAGAATTACCTGAAAGGAATTTTTAAAATACAGATGTCCAGAGAGTCTGATTTATTCAGTCTGGAGTGAGGCTCAGGTATTTTCTTGCTTTCTTGCCCACCTTTCCTTCTTTTCCTTCCTTCCTTCCTTCCTTCCTTCCTTCCTTCCTTCCTTCCTTCCTTCCTTCCTTCCCTCCC
>NW_021912854.1:0-505 GCF_006229205.1 Suricata suricatta | reverse complement strand
ACAAAACGAGAACATATATGACAGACACAAGAAAACACAGAAAACACGAGACAAATGGCTGGGGTGATCAAGCCCAACCCTAACGTTCTGATGAACAAATGAACGGCCATAAGACCAAACTCCCCGACCAACCTCTTGGTCGGTTCAAGTTGGCGAGGTTCCAGGTTCATCAGCCCCTCCTGACCCAACCTACGAACGGGCGTGACCACCACAAATGTGATGGAAAATAAGCCCAAACCAATCTCCGAGGCCACAGCCAGGGATGGCCTTACGGGACTTTTCCTCTCAGGATCTCGCTCGGGCCTCCAAAATGTTGGACTTTCCCCCCCCCCCAAATGCAAGTCACCGAGAATAAAATCCACGAACACAAACGGAGTTGGTTATTGGGGTTTATTTTAGTTCGGCCAGAATCTTAAAAAACAGATTTATCGAATTACATTCCTAGGGTTACAAGAATGGAAGTGGGTGAGTAAAAACAATGGTTGGTATTTTAGGGTCTAACAGC
>NW_021912853.1:0-505 GCF_006229205.1 Suricata suricatta | reverse complement strand
GAGACATGTCTGAGGTTGTCGATCATGATGACTTCTGGGAACGAGACTGAAATTACTGGTTGGGGGAGGGGAGAGGATTTCAGATTTTACTTGCCGTACCTCCAATTGATTAAATATCTTGCTTTCTATTTTTTAAAGAATGTTTCACTTTTGTCATTTAAAATTAGAAAGAAAGGGGAAAAAAACCCCAAATACAGTGCGCCTGAGGTGCAATTTCTGAAGCACAACAGTCACTCACAGTACTGCATATGTTTAGGTCTACATCACGGTGACGGTCAGTGTGACTCACGTGCTTACGGAGCCGGGTTCCGTTCTGTGCAGTTAGATGCACTCGCTCACTCATCCTCACTGAGTCCTAGGATGAAGGTTGTCCATGTTTTTCCAGATGCGCGAAGAAGCTTGGAGAGGTGAAGTCACTCACCTAAAGTCCTACAGTCAGTGAGTGGCACCTAATTCTTTGAGGATAAGACAGCTTTCTTCTAAATAGGTACACAGCTGATTTTTA
>NW_021912852.1:0-505 GCF_006229205.1 Suricata suricatta | reverse complement strand
AGGAATGACCTCACCTCTCACTTTGCTCACAGCTCCTCCGGGCCCTAGGGTTTTGCCTCCATGAGGAGTTGTTCTCCTTGCCTGGGTGGCTACAGAACACACAGAAGGTGTGGTGTTCATAGGACTGGTGGTGGAGGTGCCAACCAGGAGCTGTCACAGACACGGCTGACATGCTCTCTTGATGCCACTGTTTCCTTCCCCACGTGATTCGGCAGGACAGGAGCAGAACCCAGTGGTGGAGAGTGCGCCGATAGCCATTGCTGGGAGCTCCAGACCGTCTCTTAGGTCTGGGGTAAGTTTGTTGAGAGCTGCTTAGGTTGGATTTCCTTGGTTAAAAAACAAAACAAAAGAAAACAAAACTAAACAAAACAAAGCCCTCCAATTTTGATTCAACATTTACCCTTACTTCATTCTGAGTTTTCTCAGTAAATACAAATAAACTGATTTTCATTTCCTTGTCAAGGGAAATTTCAGGGATTTACTTTCCCACAACAATTAAACAAAC
>NW_021912851.1:0-505 GCF_006229205.1 Suricata suricatta | reverse complement strand
TTTCCTGAAGTCTGTTGTGGATGTTCCCTCCTCCAAGAGGCTTCGTGCTTTGTTTGGGGCCCTGCCAGTCAAGGCTACCTAAGACCAAGGTCATTTGTACCGAGTGTGCGAATCTCTGAGGCTAGAGGTCTGAGATCATAACTCCCCAGGGCAGCCTCCTCCGCACTTCCCAGGAGTGTGAATGTGGGTGGAGGGTTCGTGAGTGGATCTCATTTCTCCATCACTGAGAGTGTGATCCTCCCTCCCCAGTGCCCAGCTAGGGTAGGAGATTCACAGAACTGCACGTGCTGGGAAGACCGGACTCAGACCTCTCTGGCCCTGGTGGCCCCCACGGGAGCCTCTGCTTGGGCGAGTGGTAGGTGCTGCCAGGGTGTGGACAGGGTGCAGCAGGGTGCCGCCAGGGTGCTGCCAGGGTGCCCCCAGGGCTGTGCTCTTGTCTTCTCCTCCACTCTGGTTAAGACTCTCATTCAGAAATTGGTCTGGAAGTTCCCCCACTATCTTTTAA
>NW_021912850.1:0-505 GCF_006229205.1 Suricata suricatta | reverse complement strand
TTAAATGTAGAAGTGGTAGATTACTATCAGATTAGGTGAAATCTGTGCTAAAAAGCAATAAGTAGAATAGAGTGTCACAAAGAGATAAGAAGCATAATTTATTACTGTTATAATAAATATAAATCTATACATTCTAAAAAATAGGGTAGCAAACACAGAAAAACTCTCCCAAATACTAGGAGTTATTAAATAATATTATAATAAAAGTCACCAATATATATTTCTTAGAATTAAACATGCAAATTGACACAACTTATAGTTGTTTTTTATTTACTTATTTTCTTGATTTTTGTAGGGGCTGTTTTGTTTTGTGCTATGGACTGAATTGTATGATTCCAAAATTCACACGATGAACTCCTATCCCCCAATTTGAAGGCATTTGCAGATGGAGATTTTGAGAGGTAGTTAGATCATGAAAGTGGAGACTACATGATGGGATTAGTGCCCTAATTAAGAAAAGACCCTAAAGAGATCTCTCTCTGGTTCTGCCATGGGAAAAGATGTC
>NW_021912849.1:0-505 GCF_006229205.1 Suricata suricatta | reverse complement strand
TCTCTCTCTCTCTCTCTCCCTCTGCCCCTCTCCCACTGGTGCTCACTCTCTCAAAATAAATAAATAATTAAACAGAGGTAAAAAGCATGTTGTAGGGAATATTTAGCCTTCTGAAAGATCACTTGCAAAACATCCACGTCTACATATGTGGTGTAAAGTTGGTGGTGCTCCCAAGGTTTTTGTAAATAAAAAGTGGATTCCACACTGTTCTGTAATTCTGCATAGCGCATCCTGAAGAGTCCACTAGGTGGCAGAAAAACATTCGCTAACTCCACTGCATTAGGGCTCTTACCTTCTTTTTTCCCCTTTTCTCTCCTCTCTCCTCATGGCTTCCCTTTAGAGCCCCCCGAATTAAAAAATATAAATGCTTACTTAACTCCCAACATTATTACCATGAAGAACAGAAACAAGTACTTTCTTCAGAGAGCCCGCAGATATCATTAATGTCACCCTAGTAACAGGTGAGCCAGCTTTCTGGGGGTGGGGTACTGCATTTGGTTTGGAA
>NW_021912848.1:0-505 GCF_006229205.1 Suricata suricatta | reverse complement strand
CCTGCATTGGGCTGTGTGCTGACAGCTCAGAACCTGGAGCCTGCTTCGGACTCTGTGTCTCCCTCTCTCTCTGATCCTCCCCTGTTTGTGCTCTGTCTCTTGCTCCTTCAAAAATAAACATTTAAAAAATAAGGAAGAAGGAAAGAAGAGAAAGAAAGAAAAAAAGAAAAGAAAAGAAAGAAAGAGAGAAAGAGAGAAAGAAAGAAAGAAAATGGCACCACCCTGACATCCTGGCCCACTCCCCGGGAACTATTCCTATTCCCCCTCTTTCCCTCCCGCCATCTAATCCATCAGCAAGCCCTGTTGAATCACCTGCAAAGCCTCTCCCAATCCATTGATGGCTCCCTCATACCCCCTACTGCCGAGCCTAATTCCAGAACCCAACCGCTGCCATAGCTCCTTTGCTGGTACTCTTGCTTCCGGTCTTGCTCTCCTAAAGAAGCCACAACGATCTTTTAAAAAATGAGTATCCAATTATGTCATGAGTCTGATGTAAACCATCTAG
>NW_021912847.1:0-505 GCF_006229205.1 Suricata suricatta | reverse complement strand
TTTCCTGAAGTCTGTTGTGGATGTTCCCTCCTCCAAGAGGCTTCGTGCTTTGTTTGGGGCCCTGCCAGTCAAGGCTACCTAAGACCAAGGTCATTTGTACCGAGTGTGCGAATCTCTGAGGCTAGAGGTCTGAGATCATAACTCCCCAGGGCAGCCTCCTCCGCACTTCCCAGGAGTGTGAATGTGGGTGGGGGGTTCGTGAGTGGATCTCATTTCTCCATCACTGAGAGTGTGATCCTCCCTCCCCAGTGCCCAGCTAGGGTAGGAGATTCACAGAACTGCACGTGCTGGGAAGACCGGACTCAGACCTCTCTGGCCCTGGTGGCCCCCACTGGAGCCTCTGCTTGGGCGAGTGGTAGGTGCTGCCAGGGTGTGGACAGGGTGCAGCAGGGTGCCGCCAGGGTGCTGCCAGGGTGCCCCCAGGGCTGTGCTCTTGTCTTCTCCTCCACTCTGGTTAAGACTCTCATTCAGAAATTGGTCTGGAAGTTCCCCCACTATCTTTTAA
>NW_021912846.1:0-505 GCF_006229205.1 Suricata suricatta | reverse complement strand
AAGACTGTATGTCATGTCTCCCTATTCATCCAACTTGCTCCCTCTTACATCACTATTTGGAAAAAACTAACTTTCCACTCTCTGCTTGCTTCTAGGCCTCCACTGCCTTTGTACTACCAAAGACTAATCATTGTTGGTTCTATAGTGAGCCATCTCTTCAGGTCCTCTTTATTCCTGTGACACTGGAATTTCTAACTTTCTCAGTGCACTCTCCTTTCTCTCTGAGAAAGGAAGGAAAGAATAATAAAATAAAAAGACTCACTCCCCATCCAGGGGAACATATAAATGACTGCTATCAATTTTAGGTTTAAATATTTTTCTCCATTATATTGTCTGATGGAAAAAATTGAACAAAAGCATGAGGAGGCAGCTATCTGTGAAAATGTACTCTAAAATTAACAATTGGTAATACATTGGCATTTTTAAGTTTAAAAAAATAGATTAATGAAAAATGAGCATCCAATTTGATAGACAATTGTTGATGAGTTGAATGACCGAAGCAAGT
>NW_021912845.1:0-505 GCF_006229205.1 Suricata suricatta | reverse complement strand
ACCCTAGGGAGGCCTGTATGGCTGATCTTAGGGATAAGACTTTTTCAAAATTCCGGATCCTCCCTGGTGGCAAACAATGCTGTCTCCTTACTTGATACAGGGTCTGGAGTACAGTTATTTATTCTCAGGGATCTGGTATCGGCACAAGGTTTTGATAGTGGTTTTCTTGCCTGTAGCCCTCCTCTCCGCAGCAGCAGATGGTTTCTGTCTGCTGTCACTTAAGGGTCTGGGACAGGTGGGGTTCCCCCTCTTCCTTCACTGGCACACAGCTTCTGCTGGTGATGGTGAGGGCACTTTGTAGTTTCAAACTGTTGCTTTTTCCAGATATAGGTGTGTTCCACCCCAAGAGTTCCCCAAAGAAAACACTGGGATTTGGGTCCTAACTTTAAGCTTAAGGAAAACAGACAGTTCATCTAAATCTTCCCCACAGTCCGTGAGAACTAGATTCTCCTTGTAGATTAATTATAGTTTATGTTATCTTTTGTTCTCACAGATCTGGTTTATC
>NW_021912844.1:0-1276 GCF_006229205.1 Suricata suricatta | reverse complement strand
CAACAATTTGTGTTTCTAACAAATTAGAGGTGCTGATCCTCCCAGTCCAGGAACCATACTTTGAAAACCACCGGACTAAACAATAAGAAAAATGTACTCTCTCATGAGCAAATGCCCTTGGGGAGGGTGGCTACAAGGTTAGTTGATTCACTAGCTCAGTCAGGTCCTCAAGGACCTGGCTCCACTCTGCTCTGACATTCTGGCATCTCAACCTTAACCTTCATGGGGTCCTTACAGCTGCAGCCTGGTCCAACAGTTCCCGGGAGCCCCTGCAGACCAGAGAGTGGCCGGTAGAAGACATTATCCTTCTTCAGAACTGAGAACCTTTCCCTGAGGTGGTTCAGTTGATGTCTCCTTACACCGCTCAGCCAACATTACACTGCAAGCTTGTGCCTCAACCCATCACTGACGATGGAGGCAGGAATGACAACATTTGGGTTACACCGATCAGTCCTCACAAAGTAGATGGCCATTGTGAACTCCGTTGGCAATGAAAAAATTAGTAGATCACCTACGGTTTTGTGTCTGTGAGAGAACTTATTGGTGTCTGTTCAGCAAACATTCTCACCCTCTTTCTTGTGGTGACAGAACCTTAAGCCCTACTTAGAAAGGATGAGGACATGGTGAGGTCGAGGGGCTCATGTTTGGACAACAGTGATTCCTAAACCAAGTAGGGAAACAGAATCCTTCCCTGGGATTGAACTAAGAATACTGTAGAGAGAAAAAAAACCTGCTTCCTACAGAGTTTGCTAAGCAGAAACTGTCAGTGGTCGTGTATTCCCAGGTGGAGAAAGCCCTGGGAATTGGTCATAATTAACTAAAAGTCAGAGAGAAGCACAAAGAAGCAGAGATGGACAAACAGAGACAAGAAGGGGTCCTAATGCCTACAATTCTTCCTTCATCTCTAGGGTGCACCTTGGCACCTTGCCCAATTCTAGAATGTCTCATTTGTCTATGCTAATTATATATTTTTTAAGGTTTATTGTTTTTGAGAGAAAGAGAGACAGAGAGCAAGCAGAGGAGGGGCAGAGAGAGAAGACACAGCACAGACCCTGACATGAGGTTCGAACTCACAGACTGCAAAATCATGACCTGGGCTGAAGTTGGCCACTTAATCAACTGAACCACCCAGGTGCCCCGTATGTTGTACCCAAGATTTCTTTATCGTCCCCAAAAACCAGAAACCGCCAGGAAGACCAAGTCACGCATGCAAAAGCAAAGGGCTTTATTATGGGTTTAGGCTCGCCAGGGCCTAAACTCGGGCTCACAGACTTTA
>NW_021912843.1:0-505 GCF_006229205.1 Suricata suricatta | reverse complement strand
CCCTCTGGGATAGACTGTTATTCAGGTATAGAAATTAAACATATTTTACGTATTGCTATATTGCTTCACTTTACTGAATTCATTTATTAGACGTACCAGTGATGAAGGGAGTCATGGAGGATTCTATACAGCATATCATTCACTCCTAATGAGTGAAAAAGGAACTGGGAATACTGGATGATGTGGTCCAAAGCACTGACGTTTGCAGAGCTGCTCCTGCCCTCCCTGGAATCCTGCGAGGATGTCTAAGTTGCCCTGTGGCTTCCTTCCACTCAGGGCTGACAGAGCAGGGAGACCTGCAGTAGGCCTGTCTGTCCTGCGGCCACTAGGGGACGCTGTGTGGCTGCTCATGACGGACACGGAGCCTCTTCCACAGAAGATCCAAGGTCATCTCCTTCAGGATTTGGTTTGCAATCTTCGCCCACTGCTTTAAGGATTCTTTATTCGCTTTTATGCTCCAGCGTCTTCGCGATCAATTGAAAATTGCCCGCAAGTCGCAGCTTAA
>NW_021912842.1:0-505 GCF_006229205.1 Suricata suricatta | reverse complement strand
TATTTCTCCTTTACTTTCTGTGGATTCACTGTTGTGTTTCTTAAATTGCATATATGAGTGAAATGATATGATATTTATCTTTCTGACTTATTTCACTTAGCATAATACACTCTAGTTCCAACCAAGTTGTTGCAAATGGCAAGATTTCATTCTTTTTGATCACCGAGTAACATTCCACTTTGTATATATACCACATCTCTTTTATTCATTCATCAGGTGATAGACTTTTGGGGTCTTTCCATAATTTGACTGTTGTTGATAGTGCTGCTATAAATATTGGGTGCATGTGTCCCTTTGAATCAGCATCTTTGTATTCTTTGAATAAATATCTATAACTGCAATTGCTGGGTCACAGGGTAGTTCTATTTAAAAATTAAAAATAGAAAAGATTTCTTTTACTACTTTTTTAACTATATACCAAGACTTCATCTCTGAAAAACAGAATATTAAAAAAGTTACTTAGGGACTGGGAAGCAAGAATTAGAGAATATCAGAATTGGAAAGA
>NW_021912841.1:0-505 GCF_006229205.1 Suricata suricatta | reverse complement strand
AGTGAGCCCTACAACCCTGAACAATAATGCAGGCATCAGTGTAGGTTTACCCACTGTGACAAACGTGCCGTTCCGCCACAGGACGTGGATAAGGCAGGAGAGGGTACTGTGTGTGAGGGTGTGTATGGAGCATGTGGGGACCGTCCTTTCCACTCGAGTTAGCTGTGACCTTAAAACCGCTCTAAAAAGTGGTCAATTATGAATGAGTGAATGGAACAGCCGTGTGCAGATGCACAAGAAACACAGGAACTTTCCTCAGTACGCCTATCATTTACCCGTGATTTGTTTCCAACCAACAGTAATGCTCTGTTCTTCAGGCAGGTAAATATATAACAAAACGTATGAGCCAAGATGAAGGTCAAATTATTCATTTCCATTTAACAACGAGCTTCTGGAGCACCTTGAAGCACTAGGAACGTGAGTCAATCCTGCCTCCAACTTCCCCCCAAAACTGAAAACACCGAAGCAGAGAGGTAAGTAGACAGGGGTTTGCTGTATTTCTACT
>NW_021912840.1:0-505 GCF_006229205.1 Suricata suricatta | reverse complement strand
GTGGTGGTGGTGGTGTGTGTGTGTGTGTGTGTGTGTGTGTGTGTGTGTACACCAAATCTTCATCCATTCATCAGTCAGTTGACACTGGGGCTGTTTCCATAGTTTGGTTATTTGAGATAATACTGCTATAAACATCCTTGTGTATGTATCCCTTACAATTAGTATTTTGGTATACTTTGGGAAAATACTTAGTGGGAAAATATATTAGCAAAAGACATATTATCCAAAATGTATAAGGAACTTAATCAAACTTGATACCCCCCAAAATAATCCAATTAAAAAATGGGCAGAAACTTTAAGATGTAGGGAGTCCTTCCTTCCCATGGTATTCTATGCATTTTATTAATTTTTTCCAAGATATTCTGTGAAAAGTGGGATATTCCTTCATTATTTTATTCTGTTGGTTAATATCCTGGTGTTTAAGAGTCACATATTAGAGTATATGAACTCTGGTACCATTGTCCTGAGGACAGCTCATGACCCATAACACACACATGCACACACA
>NW_021912839.1:0-505 GCF_006229205.1 Suricata suricatta | reverse complement strand
CATTATATTTCTGAAATCTCACAATCTCTTCTCTGACAGATAGATGTCCTGGGCAGCTTAGCATTAACTCATAAAGTGTTTTTGGCCTCTTGTGTTTATATATTATTCTATTATATTTAGTAATGCTGTAATTATTTAGAAGTTTTAGGTTTCTGAAAAATTGTGCAGATAGTTCAGAGAGTTCCCATTCCTCCCAACCTCTCCCACTCACTTTACCCTACTATTCATGTCTTTGTTCCTATGGTACCCTGGTTACAGACAATGAATAAATACCAATGTTAGTATTTAGTGGTGGTTGTAGTTTTTCAGATTTCCTCAGGTTTCACCCAGTGCTCTTCTTCTGTGCCTATATCCCTTCCAAACCACATTACATTTCATTTTAATGTCTCCTTCGCTTTCTCATGGCTGTAACAGATACTCAGACTTTCCTTGTTTTCCACAAAAATGTTTATTTAGAAACTTGACAATTTTCAGGACTAGTGGTCAGCTATATTGTAGATTGCCC
>NW_021912838.1:0-505 GCF_006229205.1 Suricata suricatta | reverse complement strand
TTCCTTTTTTTCTATAACTGTGTCTTCTAATTCACCTATTTTCCTCTCTACCTCTACAATCCATGCAGTGACAGCCTCCCTTTGATTATACACCTATTTATAGCACTTTTTTTTTTACCTCATCACTGCTATTTTTTTATGTTTGGAAAATATTTTATTAGTATTATTTAATTATTTATAAAGATTTTATTTTTTTCCAGTGGAAAAAAGATTGCCTCTTTATTTTTTTCCATAATATTTTATTGTCAAATTGTTTTACATATAACAACCAGTGCTCTTCCCCTTAAGTGCCCTCCACCATCACCACCACCTCTTTTCCCCCCCTCCCCCTTCCCCTTCAACCCTCAGTTCATTCTCAGCATTCAATAGTCTCTCAAGTTTTGCATCCTCTCTCTCCCCCCTCCACTCCCCCTGGTTCTCCATTAGGTCTCTCTTGTTTTCCTGCTAGACCTATGAGTGCAAACATATGGTTTCTGTCCTTCTCTTCCTGGCTTCCTTCACTCAG
>NW_021912837.1:0-505 GCF_006229205.1 Suricata suricatta | reverse complement strand
ACCTATCATGTCTCTCTGAGCAAAATGAGGTCACTAAGTACCTGGGAGTGTCACCTCTGTGATTGGAGGCAACAATCTGACCTACGATTCCAGAATGTGAGCCTCTATCTGCCAGACTACACTGACACTCCCTCTGAGTTATATTGACTTCAATGTCTCTTTTTGTTCTTTTCCACTGAGTTTTATGGGCAGCGGGTTCCCCTCCCTGCTGGATATGAGGTGTTCTGGCCTCCCTGGGCCAAAACCACTGTTGGCCCAGGAGGCTCGTACTTGGCTTTCAGACAGCCCTGGCAGACGCTGCCCACAGTTTGGCTCAGGGCCTGCTCTACAGACTTTGTTAAGCAGTGGAATCAACACAAGGAGACTACAGAATGCAATGGCTCAACACTACAGGCTCGGTTCATCCAATTCAGGATAAGAAAAATATTGTAGTCTGTATCAACTACATTACAACTACATGTAATGAACAGTGATTCTAAAGATCGAAAGCATTTCAGAACATTTG
>NW_021912836.1:0-505 GCF_006229205.1 Suricata suricatta | reverse complement strand
ATGAGATGAATCTTTAGGCTTGGAGCACTCAAGACAGATGAATTTGCCTGGTATTCATCCAAGCACAATAAATTGTATGCTGGATACAGTTTATTGTATCTAGAAGTACATCATAAACTGGAGGTGGTTAATTCCTTACAAGGAATGTAGACATTTGAAATGTTTCCTTGATGTGTGTGTGGCAAGTAGCTAAAACCTAAACAATCAGACTCATCATGCAATTTTTCTAAGTAATAGTTTTCTCAGTGCTGTGATCACATCCTTGTTCCTAAGACTGTAAATCAGGGGATTAAACATTGGAGTCATTATGGTGTAGAAAAGAGAGAGCAGTTTGTCAGTTCCTGCAGAATGATTGGACTTGGGCCTTAAGTAGGTAATGGAAGCTGATCCAAAGAATGAAAACACAACCAGCAGGTGGGAAGAGCATGTGGAGAAAGCTTTGGCCCTTCCCCTGACTGTTGGCAACCTCAGAATGGTGGAAATGATTTTGCTGTAAGAGACAAGT
>NW_021912835.1:0-505 GCF_006229205.1 Suricata suricatta | reverse complement strand
TGTGAAAAAAATAGGTTATGAATTGAAAACGTTCTTTTTTTTAATGTTTATTTATTTTTTAGAGAGATACAGACAGACAGAGTGTGAGCAGGGGAGGGGCTGAGAAGAAAGATACAGATCTGAAGCAGGCTCCAGGTTCGGAGCTGTCAGCGCAGAGTCTGATGCGGGACTCGAACTCACAAGCCATGAGATCATGACCCGAGCCGAAGCCAGAGGCTTAACAAACTGAGCCACCCCGCTGCCCTGAACAAGTTTTTTTTTTTTTAATTTATTTTACTTATTTTGAGGGAGAAAGAGAAAGAGGAGAGGGGAGAGGGAGAGAAAAAGTAGGAGAGAGGCAGAGAGAGAGGGAGAGAGAGAGAGAATCTCAAGCAGGCTCTTCACTGTCAGTGCGGAGCCTGATACAGGGCTCGAACTCACAACCAATGAGATCATGGTCTGAGCCGAAATCGAGTCAGTTGCTTAACCACAGGTGCCCTGAACACATTTCTGGAGTGCCTATAAT
>NW_021912834.1:0-505 GCF_006229205.1 Suricata suricatta | reverse complement strand
AAGGGAATTTCTGGTAAGTCAGACAGAGTTGTCAGGGTGAGAGACGGGCATGATGTGGTCATAAAGGGGTCAATTCTCCAAAACCACATAACAACCCTAAACGGGCATGACCCTAACATCGGACCATCAGAACACGGGAGGCAGAACAAAAGAAAGAATGTTCTAGCATGAGCTGCAGACATCAACACTCCTCTTCAACACTTGGTAGACTGAGTGGGACATCATTAGGGACATGGATGACTTGAGCGGCACTGTTACTGATCCTATTCCAACTTACCCTTACAGAGACTGCCCTCGCCAGCAGGGCAAACGTGAACACCCACCAGACAGCACCGTCCGGGCCCTCTCAGACCCCGCTGGAACGAAACCAGCAAATGACAACAAGAGGAAGTCTGGACAATCCCCCAATATTTGGAAGTTCAATGACCCACTTCCATAGGATGCGTTTGCCAAGGGGACACGTTGTGGTGGTCCCGCAGGATCTGAGACGTGCCTGCAAATCTGC
>NW_021912833.1:0-1276 GCF_006229205.1 Suricata suricatta | reverse complement strand
CAACAATTTGTGTTTCTAACAAATTAGAGGTGCTGATCCTCCCAGTCCAGGAACCATACTTTGAAAACCACCGGACTAAACAATAAGAAAAATGTACTCTCTCATGAGCAAATGCCCTTGGGGAGGGTGGCTACAAGGTTAGTTGATTCACTAGCTCAGTCAGGTCCTCAAGGACCTGGCTCCACTCTGCTCTGACATTTTGGCATCTCAACCTTAACCTTCATGGGGTCCTTACAGCTGCAGCCTGGTCCAACAGTTCCCGGGAGCCCCTGCAGACCAGAGAGTGGCCGGTAGAAGACATTATCCTTCTTCAGAACTGAGAACCTTTCCCTGAGGTGGTTCAGTTGATGTCTCCTTACACCGCTCAGCCAACATTACACTGCAAGCTTGTGCCTCAACCCATCACTGACGATGGAGGCAGGAATGACAACATTTGGGTTACACCGATCAGTCCTCACAAAGTAGATGGCCATTGTGAACTCCATTGGCAATGAAAAAATTAGTAGATCACCTACGGTTTTGTGTCTGTGAGAGAACTTATTGGTGTCTGTTCAGCAAACATTCTCACCCTCTTTCTTGTGGTGACAGAACCTTAAGCCCTACTTAGAAAGGATGAGGACATGGTGAGGTCGAGGGGCTCATGTTTGGACAACAGTGATTCCTAAACCAAGTAGGGAAACAGAATCCTTCCCTGGGATTGAACTAAGAATACTGTAGAGAGAAAAAAAACCTGCTTCCTACAGAGTTTGCTAAGCAGAAACTGTCAGTGGTCGTGTATTCCCAGGTGGAGAAAGCCCTGGGAATTGGTCATAATTAACTAAAAGAGAGAAGCACAAAGAAGCAGAGATGGACAAACAGAGACAAGAAGGGGTCCTAATGCCTACAATTCTTCCTTCATCTCTAGGGTGCACCTTGGCACCTTGCCCAATTCTAGAATGTCTCATTTGTCTATGCTAATTATATATTTTTTAAGGTTTATTGTTTTTGAGAGAAAGAGAGACAGAGAGCAAGCAGAGGAGGGGCAGAGAGAGAAGACACAGCACAGACCCTGACATGAGGCTCGAACTCACAGACTGCAAAATCATGACCTGGGCTGAAGTTGGCCACTTAACCAACTGAACCACCCAGGTGCCCCGTATGTTGTACCCAAGATTTCTTTATCGTCCCCAAAAACCAGAAACCGCCAGGGAGACCAAGTCACGCATGCAAAAGCAAAGGGCTTTATTATGGGTTTAGGCTCGCCAGGGCCTAAACTCGGGCTCACAGACTTTACTGG
>NW_021912832.1:0-505 GCF_006229205.1 Suricata suricatta | reverse complement strand
GGTCACCATTCAATGCTATTGCAGTATTATTGACTATACTTCCTAGGCTGTACTTTTTATTCCTGTAACTTATTCATTCCAATCCTGTATGTCCCATTACCTTTCACCCATTTCACCATGCCCCATTCCCTGCAACCATCCATTCTCAGTATTTGTAGGTCTGATTCTACTTTTTGTTTATTGCTTTTTTTTTTTTTTAGATTCCACATGTAAGTGAAATCATATGGTATTTCTTTCTCTTTCTGACTTCTTTCACTTAGCACTGTGCTGTCTAGAACCATCAATGTTGCAAATGGCAAAAAAAATCTCACTCTGTTTTATAGAATAATAATATCCCTGTGTGTGTGTGTGTGTGTGTCTGTCTGTCTGTCTGTCTGTCTGTATCTATATCATACACCACATCTTTATCCATCTATCCATGGACATTTGGGCTTCCATATCTTGGCTATTGTAAATAATGCTAGAGTAAACATAGCTTTTCATATTACTGTTTTCTTTTTGGAAG
>NW_021912831.1:0-505 GCF_006229205.1 Suricata suricatta | reverse complement strand
TTATATCTACTTGGAATTTATTTTACTAGTACAAGTGATATGTTGATGCAAGCTTTGTTTTCCTCGACAGCTACTCAACACCATGTGCTGAGTTATCCATCTTTCTGTTTACTTAGTTACCACTGTTACCATATTCTAATGCATGTATGTACCACGCCCTCATTTGGACTTTTTATTTTGCTATATCAGTTACCGTCACCATCCGTGTCACTCAGGAGCAGCCGCTGAAAGTCTTGTGTCAGGTGTGCAGAGGCCTAGCAGCCCTGTAAGAGGCTGTCCCATGTCGCGAACCAGGAAAACAACCGTTTTTCCTAGGCTGCCACACGGCACGAGGGAGGGCTGCACTCCGATCCTACAGTTTCAGAGTCAGGACACGGTCCGCGTGGCCACGGCTGGGTCCGCGGAGATGCCGCCGCACCTGCTGCCCGCGTCCCACCGCGCGCGTCTGCCCGGACGTAGGGGGCTGGGGCCGCGGCCGCGCGGAGCAGGGGGCGGGTGTGCGGGG
>NW_021912830.1:0-505 GCF_006229205.1 Suricata suricatta | reverse complement strand
ATTCACTTCCTCTGGGCTCAGGCAGGGATTTCAGCTGCCCCTGCCTGAGGCGAGGTGCGAAGCAGGATGTGAAGTGCGTGCGCACCATCAGAGACCCAACCCCCAGCCAGGATCACGTTCCAGTTGGGGGAGGAATGAGTGAGCAGCTGTTGCTGGAGGCAGCGCCGGGAACTGCTGGAAATGAGCTGGGAGCTCCTGGAGCCTGTGTGCACACCCAGATCACCACCACTGCCAACTCCCTGCTGGGATCGTGCAGAAATGGGGGCTGTTTTTTCCCGTTGGCACCTGGGATTCGGGATTCGCGCGGCCAATGCTGGGGGCAAGATGTGCCGTGGAAATGATGTGCGTGCTCCCACTCCCAAATCCGAGGTCAAAGTGAGCGCCCCTGACACCGCAGCTGCAGGGGCCGCCAACTCCTCACCAAGATGGTGCAGGGCTAGAAGCTGTTCCTTCCCTTGCACCCCCTGGGTTCAGGATTTAGGCTACCAAGCAGTTATCTATGGAG
>NW_021912829.1:0-505 GCF_006229205.1 Suricata suricatta | reverse complement strand
TCTCTCTCTCTCTCAAAAATAAATAAACATTAAAATTAATTTTTAAAAAAGGCATTAGGAGCTGGATGTGCCTTCATCTTCTAAGAGCCTATGTAATGCCCAGCATGTCGGATGGTGATGCGGAACCTTAGAGAGGGCAGCTCGCTTTGCCAGGGGCAGAGTCAGGGTCACAGCTCAGGCACTGCGACTCCAGAGCCTGCACGTGTCCTACCTGCACGGCCTTAGCCCACGCCCCCCACCTGCCACTCTCCCTCTGTCACCCCACCTCCCACTTCCTCCTCTTCCAGAATCCTGGAAGGATGACAGCCGCCTCAGCTGCATGTGCCTCTGGCTCAGGTGTGTGTCCTTGTGTGGGACTGTCCTCCCTTCCCTTGGCCTCTTCTTGGAATTCTTCTCTTTTCATCTGCTTCTGCGTCTTGTCCTGTGTCCTTATCTAAACTTAGCTGTTGCCATAAATCTACGGACATAGTTGCCTTTGTTTTTTCAGAAAAGAGAATTTGTAAAG
>NW_021912828.1:0-505 GCF_006229205.1 Suricata suricatta | reverse complement strand
TTTAGATCAATGGAACAGAATAGGAAACCAGAAATAGCCCAACTTGTATTCCGCCAGTTGATTTTTCACAAATATGCAAAAGCGATTCGATGGGAGAAAGATACTTTTGTCAACAAACAGTGCTGGCTCAATTAGACATCTGTAAGAAGAGAAAGAAAAGAGAGAGAGAGAGAGAGAGAGAGAAGAACCTCAATCTAAACCTCACATCTTATACAAAATTTAACTCAAAATGGATCACAGATTTAAACATAAGATGTAAAGGTATAAAACTTCTAGCAGAAAACATAGAAAAAATCTTTCAGGCCGAGGGTTAGGTGAAAAGTTCTTAGATACAAAAAGCACAATCCACAAAAGAAAAAAAATCAGCAAGTTGGGCTTCATCAAAATTTAAAACGTTCGCTCTGCCAGAGGGCCTGTGGAAAGGGCAGACGGAAGGATAAATTGCAGAAATATTTGCAAGCCACATATCTGACAAAGGGACCTGTGTCTAGAATATAGATACAAC
>NW_021912827.1:0-505 GCF_006229205.1 Suricata suricatta | reverse complement strand
AGAGCCCTCTCTCAGTGGTGGTGGCTCTAGTGACTGTTGGGTGGATGCCAGTGGAGCAGCCACAGACCTGGGACCGGAGCACGGGTGCTCACAGCAGGACAAGAGCTCACAGCAGGACAAGAGCTGGCGTGTGATGGCATTGATCCTGCTGCCTGAAACATGGTCACGTACAGAACCTCTGTGGAGCTGGAGTCCAGAGGACGGGCACGCAGGGAGCTGTCCAAAGCCAGAGTGGTCACTCAAGCACACATGGAAGAGCTATGGCCCTGAGGTTCAGGGGGTCCACAGGGCAGGGAGGGGCATGCACAGCCTTGGTCCCACGGTGACACAACAGCAGTTCCTTCTGGGATGACGGAGCAGAGCCGTGTCTCCTGGCAATGACTGCTGGTTACCTTAGTGGTAAGACCACCAGAGTCCTCAGGAGTGTCAGGCGACTGGGGTCAATGGTGATCAACACTGCAGGCCCCAAGGCTGTGAAAGCTGTGGGAGTCTGTGGCTGCTGTGC
>NW_021912826.1:0-505 GCF_006229205.1 Suricata suricatta | reverse complement strand
ACTGTTTTGTTGAAAGCTTTTGTTTCAATCTTCCTTTTTCCTTTTTATAATTGGAGAATTTTAAGACTCAAGCATGTTAATTATGGGATTCTTCTTTCCTTGTTCTGAAAATATAAATAGAAGAGTGTATCTGTATCATCAATGGGGAGTAAACTAAGAATCTACAGGGTGGTGGTCCAAGTGACTTAGAACCTCCACTCCCTGAGGTCAATACCTCTACTATCCAAAGGTGAGGACCTTCATTGTCCTGTGGAAACTAGTGGGATGTGGGTTGGGACAAAGTGGTCAAGAAAGTACTGTGGGGACCACTTTGGTGACAAAAAGCTGTTTTTATTAAAGCACAGGAAGAGGAATTGTGGGCACCAAGGGCTGCAGCATAATTGTATGGAGATACTTGAAACTGGAGGCATAGAGGTAAAAGCAGTTTCTGAAGAATTTCAGATTGTAAAGAAGACTTACAGGATACTTGAAGTCTGGCTCTCCACAAGCTAAGCTTCCCTTAGTC
>NW_021912825.1:0-505 GCF_006229205.1 Suricata suricatta | reverse complement strand
AAGGGAATTTCTGGTAAGTCAGACAGAGTTGTCAGGGTGAGAGACGGGCATGATGTGGTCATAAAGGGGTCAATTCTCCAAAACCACATAACAACCCTAAACGGGCATGACCCTAACATCAGACCATCAGAACACGGGAGGCAGAACGAATGAAGGAATGTTCTAGCATGAGCTGCAGACATCAACGCTCCTCTTCAACACTTGGTAGACTGAGTGGGACATCATTAGGGACATGGATGACTTGAGCGGCACTGTTACTGATCCTGATCCAACTTACCCTTACAGAGACTGCCCTCGCCAGCAGGGCAAATGTGAACACCCACCAGACAGCACCGTCCGGGCCCTCTCAGACCCCGCTGGAACGAAACCAGCAAATGACAACAAGAGGAAGTCTGGACAATCCCCCAATATTTGGAAGTTCAATGACCCACTTCCATAGGATGCGTTTGCCAAGGGGACACGTTGTGGTGGTCCCGCAGGATCTGAGACGTGCCTGCAAATCTGC
>NW_021912824.1:0-505 GCF_006229205.1 Suricata suricatta | reverse complement strand
CTTTTCTACTATAGGAGGATGAGATAATTCATACACAGTGGATTGCACATAAGAATTCAATAAATGCTATCTATCATGATGATAATGATGATGGTAATAAAGAGGATTAAACAGCTTCTGCCCAAAAGGATTTCCTCTGACAGAATGTTGATTTCTGCAAAAGAATCGGCCTAATAGGATAGAGATTTGTCATCTCCACATCATTAATTATGAAGCATTTATCAACCATAGATGAGGAAACAGACTCTGGAGTCCAGAGTTTAACCTTGTTCTACTGCCTCCTAATGGTGTTTCAAGTCTCTTGTCCTAGTAATGGAGGGGGCAAGGTATGGTGTGTGTGTGTGTGTGTGTGTGTGTGTGTGTGTGTGTGTGAGAGTCACTGAGAAACACGAGCAGCTTCTCTCCTCTCAGAGCTGAACTAACTTGCTGAATGGTCTCACAGAGATGTTCCTTAGGAATATAGCCAGCCTCTCCTGCTGAATGGCAAGTGTTCTCGTAGCCAGTG
>NW_021912823.1:0-505 GCF_006229205.1 Suricata suricatta | reverse complement strand
TTTCAAGCATTAAAGTACATTATGTTGTAGTAAATTCTGTGCAGGGACTGGAATGGAAACAGAAAAAAAGAGCAGTGTGTCCAATCTCCATAATACTTAGTTCTCCTGTATGAATTTAAAAGAGTGAATAAAACTGATTTTATCTTATAGCATCAACATTCAAGTGTGCTAGAAATTACACAGCTATAAAACCTTATGATAAGATAGTTTAGCCTTCCATTTTAAAATGTGAGGAATAAATGAGTTTTCAGGGGCATCTGGGTGGGTCAGTCGGTTAAGCCTCAGACTTTAGCTCAGGTCATGATCTCATGGTTTGTGAGTTTGAGCCCCACATCGGGCTCTGTGCTAACAGCTCACAGCCTGGAGCCTGCTTCAGATTCTGTCTCCCTCTCTCTCTGACCCTCCCCTGCTCATGCTCTGTCTCTTTCTGTCTCTCAAAAATAAATAAACAATAAAAAAGATTTTTAAAAATATTTTGGGAGCCGCAAGAGCAATGGCCTTGGAA
>NW_021912822.1:0-1276 GCF_006229205.1 Suricata suricatta | reverse complement strand
TAGAGTCAAAAAAGCAAACTAGTTATCTTTCCCCCTCCAAAGTTATAATATTCCCTTTAATTTCAAATTATAATTTATATAGTAATGCTTTTATTTTTATTTTTTCTTGGCTTCAGAGCAAGAACAACAAATAATATAAGAAAGTGTAATATAGGTATTTGCAATTGATAGGGTCAGTTTTCCTTGTGTCTCATTTCCAGGAACAACTTTCATCAGTTTATACTATACCAAACATATTAGAGGAAAAGAAAGTGCATAAGGATAATGTGGTGTATCTCAATTCATTGATTACCAGTGGTTATACCAAGAAAGTGGATATCACATTTATTCCACAGAGGGTAAGTACTTTGGAAGGTTCTTCATATCATGGTATAATCTCATATCTTTCCCAAATACATTTTATGCAAATCACCCAAATGAATGTCCAAAGATTATCTTTCATAGCTATGATTTAAAGGTATCCTTTTGCTAATTCCCGCTGTTTCAACTCAGTAAGTTCACCTTGTTTTTCTTCCAATATCTGGTTTTCTCTATTACTATTTCTATATTGACATTTTAGTTGTCCTTGAAAAACGAAACTACTTTTTGCTCAATGCCATTCCCTGTAGCCATTTGGTTATCAAGTTCTGTAGATATATTTTCTTGGTATTGCTCAGGCCCTACCCTTCCTCTTTGTACTTTTACTACTACCTTACTTGGGAGTTTCATACTAAGCAACACTAGATTTATTCAGTAGCTTTCTAAACCATCCATAATTAAAGAGGTGAAGATGTCTTGGAGACAAAGGCTTGCCAATGCCCATTAAACCATGCTGAATAAGAAACCACCAGCCCCCTCTGCCTTCTACTATGAAGTTAATGTTCTTATGACTTCCGCATAAGACATAAAAGTAACAAACCCAAATGATCTTCTAATTCCATCTCTTCCTTGTTTTGACATCCTAAAAAAAATGAATAGCAGAGGATCATCAGAAGTAATCAGAAATAGTGATGCCTACATAACCCCTGACGTCATGTAAAAGGAACATATACACTAACACAGATTTAGAAGTAAATTTATAGTTTTAAGTTAATCATACTGGACACTGTCTGGATACTCACATGTTTGCTGGCTTTTCTACTCATGCCTCCTCTGGATATGGTTGTTTATGTTAAGATCTGGAGTCCTGAAGCCACAACAGCAGAGCTGATCAGGAAAAGAGAGCTGCTGCGGGAGAGGCTCAGTTATGAGGTAGATTTTGAGGACTTCATGATGCCCTTTCAGAAGAACGTCAAGG
>NW_021912821.1:0-505 GCF_006229205.1 Suricata suricatta | reverse complement strand
GCACCCTCTCCTCTTTGTCCTTGTCAAACCTCCCTCTTCCAGGGACCCTCCTGACCCTTGGGGCCCACCTGCATAGACCAGGACAGCCTCCTGTCTCCTGATCCTGAATCACATACAGTGCTTCCTGCTTTTTTTTGGAAAGTAACATTTTGCAGGGTTCAGGGATGAAAGACCTGTTATTTCTGGGGCCGGCATCCCGTCAGCTGCACAACCTGAACTTCTGTATCCTGTGAACTGGCTGACACCAACCCGTGCCCACGGCTGGGTAGGGGCCCGATGAAGAGCGTAAAATAGGAGCTGGGCGCCGTAGCCATCCATGCTGCTCAGCTCCTCCGCCGCCTCTGAGCCGCATGGGGCACGATCGCTGGTCCGGTGGTCCGTGTTGAGCACCTTTCTGTGCAGGGCCTGCTGTGGCCTCCAGACCCTCCCCGGCCAGACAGGCTCTCCTGCCCCATCCTGTAGGCAGGCACTTGTCGTGGCCAGGCTTTCCCTGAGGGCATGAACT
>NW_021912820.1:0-505 GCF_006229205.1 Suricata suricatta | reverse complement strand
GCCCTCTACCCTGGCTCACATAATAAGTCAAAAGCATACCATATCCCAGGGGAATAACAGAAATTATTACCATTTTTAAGAATCTAAAGTCAGGCTGCCCAATAGAATTCTCTGTAATGAGGGAAATGTTCTATATCTACCTTGTCAAATAGAGTACCCATTAGCCATTCATGGCTATTGAGCACTTGACATGTGGCTAATGCAACTGAGAAACTGAATATAAATTTTTTTAAAATTCTTTTTTCCCAAAATTTTTATTTAAATTCTACTTAGTTAACATAGAGTGTAATATTGGTTCCAGGAGTGGAATTTAGTGATTCATCAC
This sequence comes from Suricata suricatta, assembly GCF_006229205.1. Classification (NCBI taxonomy): domain Eukaryota; kingdom Metazoa; phylum Chordata; class Mammalia; order Carnivora; family Herpestidae; genus Suricata; species Suricata suricatta. Next base: position 180 of record NW_021912820.1, on the reverse strand, counting down.
TTACATATAAAACCTTCCTTAATACTCATCACTCATTTAGCCCATCCCCTACCCACCTCCCTCCATCAACCCTCAGTTTGTTCTCCATCATTAAGAGTCTCTTATTTTTTGCTCCCCCTCCTCTCTTTGTTCCCTCCCATATGTTTATTTGTCTTGTTTCTTAAATTCCGCATGAGTGGA
>NW_021912819.1:0-505 GCF_006229205.1 Suricata suricatta | reverse complement strand
TTCAAATTGAGACAAGCTGGACAAAATAGCTATCCTGTACCCTTCAAAAATATTTAGTTAAATGAAGACAAATAAATGCTGAGGAACTGGTCCAGATGAAAGGAGACCAAAGAGACATGTTATCTAAGTGGGTGGCGCTAGACTGGGAAAACAGAGCTAATAACAGCATACTTGGAGAAATATGACTATGGACTATGGATTAGATGATAATATCGTGTTCATATTACATTTTCTGTTTTGTCAACTCTGCTGTGTTATGTAAAATAAAGTCCCTATTCTTAGAAATAAATACCAAAGTATTTAAGAGTAAGGGACATGATGTCTCTAACTTACTCCCAAATGGACCAGAAAAAGAGATGATGATAGACAGGTAGGTACTAGGTAGATGTATAGAAAACATATTTCTGGACATGATATAAACTATTGCTGGATCTATAAAGGGGTAATGGCGGTTATTTATACAACTTTTGCAACATCTCTGTAAATTTGAAATTTAACCAGAATA
>NW_021912818.1:0-505 GCF_006229205.1 Suricata suricatta | reverse complement strand
TAAGAAATAATCTCCACTTAACAAACGGGCACCCGCCTGCACTGTTGGTGGGAATGTAAACTGGTGCAGCCACTCTGGAAACAGGGTGAAGGGTCCTCAAAAAATTAACAATATAACTCCCCTATGACCCAGCAATAGTACTTCTGGGGATTTACCCAAGGGATATAGAAGTGCTGAGGCATAGGGGCACATGTACCCCAATGTTCATAGCAGCACTTTCAACAATAGCCAAAACATGGAAAGAGCCTAAATGTCCATCACCTGATGAATGGATCAAGAAGATGTGGTGTATATATATATATATATATATACATACAATGGAGTACTACATGACAATGAGAAAGAATGAAATCTGGCCATTCGTAGCAACATGGATGGACCTTGAGGGAGTCATGCTAAGTGAAGTAAGTCAGGCAGAGAGGGACAGATAACATATATTGTCACTCACAAGTGGAACAGGAGAAACTTAACAGAGGACCATGGGGAGTGGACGGGGGGAAAATAG
>NW_021912817.1:0-505 GCF_006229205.1 Suricata suricatta | reverse complement strand
AGTGAGCCCTACAACCCTGAACAATAATGCAGGCATCAGTGTAGGTTTACCCACTGTGACAAACGTGCCGTTCCGCCACAGGACGTGGATAAGGCAGGAGAGGGTACTGCGTGTGAGGGTGTGTATGGAGCATGTGGGGACCGTCCTTTCCACTCGGGTTAGCTGTGACCTTAAAACCGCTCTAAAAAGTGGTCAATTATGAATGAGTGAATGGAACAGCCGTGTGCAGATGCACAAGAAACACAGGAACTTTCCTCAGTACGCCTATCATTTACCCGTGATTTGTTTCCAACCAACAGTAATGCTCTGTTCTTCACGCAGGTAAATATATAACAAAACGTATGAGCCAAGATGAAGGTCAAATTATTCATTTCCATTTAACAACGAGCTTCTGGAGCACCTTGAAGCACTAGGAACGTGAGTCAATCCTGCCTCCAACTTCCCCCCAAAACTGAAAACACCGAAGCAGAGAGGTAAGTAGACAGGGGTTTGCTGTATTTCTACT
>NW_021912816.1:0-505 GCF_006229205.1 Suricata suricatta | reverse complement strand
TTAGAATTTAAATAAAAATTTGAAGGAAAACAAAACAAAATTAATTTCATTTTGTTCCATTTCATCTAAAAAAATAGAAAGGCGTAATTATTGACTCTCCAGGAAGCTGAGAGGCAGACCTTACTTGGTAACAGTGGAAGACAGGAATGCCAAACAGAGAACCAGCTCAGTACATTCATGGAAAACATCCTTTTTAAATAAAGTTTTTACAAAAGCTAAACACAGAAAAATTCACATTACATTGTTGTATAGTATTCACTTAAGATTTTCTTAAACCACTTGAATTTGGATCTTAGTTTCAAAAAATTAATCTGTTTCAAAACAGGAAAAAAAATAAAATGAGGCATTATTCTAGAGCTCTGGCTGGGGAGTCACACAAACCTGGGTTGGAAGTCCTGCTCCGTCATTTATGGGTTGTGAAACTTGGAGCAAATCACTCAACTTCTCTGAGCCTCAGTTTTCTCCTTTACAAAGCAAACATAATACTTGAGAAGGCTGTTTCTAG
>NW_021912815.1:0-505 GCF_006229205.1 Suricata suricatta | reverse complement strand
GGGCTCGTGTACCCTTTGTTTTCTGTTTTTATTTATATTTTTTTGAGAGAGAGTGCATGCAAGTGGGGAAGAGTAAAGGGAGAGGGAGAGAGAGAATCTCTAACAGGCTCCACACACAGCACAGAGTAAGACATAGGGCTCGATCCCACCACCCAACCTACTGAACCACCCAAACTGAGCTCCCCTTAGCTTGATCCTTTTGCAGGTTTGTTTTTAAGACACTAGGGAAGGTTTTGAGTAGCTTTACTGTAGGAATAGCTTAGGCCTGTATGTATGTATGTATGTATGTATGTTTATAAAAGAGAAAGAGAGAGAAGAGGGATTTCTATTTTTTTATAATAGTTTATTGTCAAATTAGTTTCCATATAACACCCAGTGCTTCTCCCCACAAGTGCCCCCCACCATGACCATCCCCCCTCCACCCCTCCCCCTCCCCCTTCAGTCCATGGTTCATCTCCAGTATTCAGTAGTCTCCCTTGATCTGTGTCCCTCACTCTTTCCCGCT
>NW_021912814.1:0-505 GCF_006229205.1 Suricata suricatta | reverse complement strand
AGAACCTGGATGCCCACAGATGCGTCCTGCATCATTTCATTTCTGTCAGGTTTGAAAAAAGTGAAAGCAAACTAGAGTTTAAGAACCAGCAAGCTGAGTAAAGCTATAAAGAAAACGTTTTTAATTTTTTAAAACATTTATTTATTCTTGGAGCGCCTGGGTGGCTCAGTTGGTTAAGCGTCCGACTTCAGCTCAGATCCTGATCTCACAGTTTGTCGGTTTGAGCCCCGTGTCGGGCTCTGTGCTGACAGCTCAGAGCCTGGAGCCTGCTTCAGATTCTGTAACTCCTTCTCTCTCTGACCCTCCCCTGCTCATGCTGTCTCTCTCTCTCTCTCTCAAAAGTAAATAAAAACATTAAAAAAATTTTTTTAAACATGTATTTATTCTTGAGAGAGACAGAGACAGACAGAATGTGAGTGGGGGAGGGGCAGAGAGAGAGGGAGACAGCTGTCAGCACAGAGCCCGATGCGGGCCTCAAACTCATGGACCTCCGGATCATGACCTG
>NW_021912813.1:0-505 GCF_006229205.1 Suricata suricatta | reverse complement strand
CGTAATCTATAATGTAATCTTTTTTATTTTGTATGGGTTTTGAAAAACATGTTTAGATCACAATCCTCGAATCAGGTGTCTGACTGCCAAATCCCCGCTGCAGCCCCAGGGGGAATGGTGTGGCTTCCTTGTCGCTGATGTAGCTGGGATTCTGTGTACTTAGGTTGTGGAAGCATGTCTTTTATTTAAGCAATTCCTAATGTTCCCCTCATAATTGTCTGCTTTTTATTTCAATGATGTAGTGTCCTCTCATACTCCTCCAAAGATACTATGTGTAGGGTGTTCGGATTGGTTGGGGGCAGGGGCGGGCAGCATGGGCGGTGATAGGATTCATCCAAGGCAGAATTTACCCAAAGGAGTTAGAAGTTCATTGAATGCCCTGCAAGGGGCCTACGGGCCACCAGGCGGGGGTGATGGGCTCTAGTCATAGAGCAGAGCAGGGGAGTGTGGGGACACATGAAACTTCCCCTTTTAATGTGCCCGCTTGTAAGTAGATCATGGCAGA
>NW_021912812.1:0-505 GCF_006229205.1 Suricata suricatta | reverse complement strand
ACATAGATCTGTTTTTACATCATTTTTAATACTCATCGGTCATTGGAGAGATGTTTTATACTCATCAGAGAGAGATTTGTGTGGGGAGCTTCTGATGTTAGCTTTATCTTTATTTCCTCAACCGTTGTCTTGGATTTGCTCAGTGCTTCTGTTATATTAAAGTCTGTTGTCAGGCACTTCTACCTGTTGGATTTTAGGATCTCCAAGGGAACCTGCTTTTCATCCAGTGTGATCTGTCCCCTTTAAAAACTTGTCTTGTGGCAAATTAAAGTCACTATAATAATAATTGATTTGATGACAGAGTAGCCATTTTGGTCCCAGAATAGCCATTTTGTCACAGCCACCATTTTTGGCCGGTGCAGCTGTCTTTCTGGTCCTTGTCCTGCCGACCTGGGCCACAGGATCACCAGCAGTGACTACAGGGTCTCCAGTTCATTTTTAAGAACTGAATGTTTATATTGTTAGATAATTTAGATTATTCTTACTGGAAATACCTTTTTTTTTT
>NW_021912811.1:0-1276 GCF_006229205.1 Suricata suricatta | reverse complement strand
GAACAGAGGGTTGAAGGGGAAGAAGGAAGGGGTAAAGAGGTGGTGGTATTGGAGGAGGGCACTTGTGGGAAAGAGCACAGGGTGTTATATGGAAACCAATTTGACAATAAACTATTTAAAAAATAAAATAAAATAATTTTTAAAAAAAGAACATTGCAAATAAATAAATAAATAAATAAATAAATAAATAAATAAATAAATCACCGGGAAGACTGGGTTTTCTGTTTTCTTCCCAAGCAATGTCCGAGTATGATCACCGGCACCTGCATGCCCTACTGGGGTCAGCAGGCAGACGCGGGGATGCACAGACACCAAAACATGCAGACGTGCAGGATGGCAGGTGCACAAGCTAGAAAAAGACGTTCACAGAGCTCCACCTGCAAACTTACTGTTGGCGGTCTCTGATGTGTTCTGTCCAGAACACGTATTGTTTTCCCTTGCATCCTCCGGTATCGTAAAGCTTGGGATGGGCCAGTTGTATATTTTCACGCCTCAGCACGGTCAACAAGGCTGAAAAACACTGATCTGTTGGGCAAAGCCCAGACTTCTGGCCAATAACGGTCTGGACTCCTTTACAAATTGATGGAAAAGGTCGGTCTTTCCTCTACACAAGCTTCCCCACCCCCTGGGCCTCGGGGTCCAGCCCAGGGCATATGGGCAAGGGGGTGTTGCTGGCTCCCCATCACCCCCACGGGATTGGAGGAGCTCTGGCTTGTGTCCCCACATAGGTTATTTCCACGACCGCTTGTCAGACACCAAGGTCAGGCATCCTGTGCTTTTCAGCCTGTGACATCTGTGCCTAAAGGAGCTAAGACATGGGTATCACCTTATCAGGGGGACGGTTGTGGGCCATGTGCCATAGTTTTTACTCAAAGAAACAACCTGGCCAGGTTTACCATATGGAAGTTCATTTTAAGGGAAAATGCAAGGAACTTTTTACCTGTTTCTTTCTAGTCCCTTCCTTTTTGAGCAGAATATAAAAAAATCGTGGCCATGGGTTGGCCACGGTTCACTTTCACTGGAAATGTTGCTAGTTTGCTGATAATCTTTCCAGTTAGATGCATGAAGTAAACCCCTGGGGCCCCCCGGGAAGCACCGGGCTTGGAGTTTGCCTCACGATGCACGTGCAGCACGAGGGCTAGCACCGTGAGCCCCACGTGGCATCCTTTCTAGGTGAACCTCATGGGAGGTGCCCACTGGCATCTTGGACGGCACAATGTCATTATTCCATAGAACCCTCAGGAAGATTCACGTAGTGAATAACTTGATTGTCCAT
>NW_021912810.1:0-505 GCF_006229205.1 Suricata suricatta | reverse complement strand
CTGGATCTCAGTGGTTCTGTCTGGATCTCAGGGGTCCTGCCTGGATCTCAGTGTCCCTTCCTGGATCTCAGGGTTCCTGCCTGGATCTCAGAGGTCCTGCCTGGATCTCAGGGGTCCTGCCCCTCCTGGATGTCAGGGGTCCTGCCTGGATGTCAGGGGTCCTGCCTGGGTCTCAGGGGTCCTGCCTGGATCTCAGGGGTCCCGCCTGGATCTCAGGGGTCCTGCCTGGATCTCAGGGGTCCTGCTCCTCCTGGGTCTCAGGGGTCCTGCCTGGATCTCAGAGGTCCTGCCTGGATCTCAGTGGTTCTGCCTGGATCTCAGTGTCCCTTCCTGGATCTCAGGGGTCCTGCCTGGATCTCAGAGGTCCTGCCTGGATCTCAGGGGCCCTGCCTGGATCTCACAGGTCCTGCCCCTGGAATCTCAGACTCTGGTCTCCTGAGCTGGGGGAGGATGAGCCCGTGTTTCCCCCCTCCATCTACGTGTGGTCGTCTCTCCCCCTTCACCC
>NW_021912809.1:0-505 GCF_006229205.1 Suricata suricatta | reverse complement strand
CTACAGTGGCATAATATCTGGGCCTATCATTTCTCTAATGACTTCTAATTTCCCCCATTTTCTGTGGCAATTTGCTTTTAAGACCAACAGGGACCCCGAGTTTTGAATTTTTGCTTCTAATCACTTTTTCTTCTTTTTGCTTTGTTTATAGAGTCTATGGTCGAACCCCTTTTTATTAAAGTCTCATTTCATTAACAGCCAATCATACTGGTTTCTTTTTTATGCTTGGTAAATTAATTATATCAATCAGATGATGAGGAGTTACAGCAAAAAAAAAAATCTATTTTTTGTATGTATTTTTCATGCTATGTGTTGCAAGTAGGCTGTGGATCTCATCCATCGGGAATGGGCCAGGACCCAGGCTGATGGAAGAGATTTCACTGGGACAGTGCTGATCCCAGGTAGAGAAAGGAGAAACAGGGTACAACAACTCAATGGCTCTTAAGCTTCTGCTGCAACATGGCACTTAGATTTTTGGGGGGGACTTGAAATCCCATTGCCAAGG
>NW_021912808.1:0-505 GCF_006229205.1 Suricata suricatta | reverse complement strand
GGTGTGGAGAGACGGGCACCCTCCTTACACTGTTGGTGGGAATGTAAACTGGTGCAACCTCTCTGGAAAACAGTGTGGAGGTTCCTCAAAAAACTATCCATAGAACTCCCTTATGACCCAGCAATAGCACTGCTAGGGTTTACCCAAGGGATACAGAAGTGCTGATGCATAGGGGCACATGTATCCACAATGTTCATAGCGGCACTGTCAACAATAGCCAAATCATGGAAAGAGCCTGAATGTCCATCACCTGATGAACGGATCAAGAAGATGTGGTGTATATATACAATGGAGTACTACATGGCAATGAAAAAGAATGAAATCTGGCCATTTGTAGGAAAGTGGATGGACCTCGAGGGTGTCATGCTAAGCGAAATCAGTCAGGCAGAGAAGGACAGATACCATATGTTTGCACTCATAGGTCTAACAGGGAACAGGAGAAACCTAATGGAGGATCATGGGGTGGGGAAGAGGGAAAGAGAGTTGGGGAGAGAGAGGGATGCAA
>NW_021912807.1:0-505 GCF_006229205.1 Suricata suricatta | reverse complement strand
AAAAAATCAATATTCTAAGAATTAACTAGTCATAGGAAATGATTGCCTTTGTAAGGACAATAAAATGTGTCAAGTTCCTCAATTTGGGAAAATATTAACTAATTCTCTTAAACACTAGGAAGTAAAATAAAGTTGTAAAGACTAAAGAGATACATGTTTTTTACTTCTTTTTTTCATATTTTATTGTCAAATTGTTTTCCATATAACACCCAGTGCTCTTCCCCTTAAGTGCCCTCCTCCATCACCACCATTTCTTTTCCCCCCTCCCCCTTCCCCTTCAACTCTCAGTTCATTTTCAGCATTCAAGAGTCTCTCAAGTTTTGCATCTCTCTCTCTCCCCAACTCTCTCTCCCTCCTCCGTTCCCCCTGGTTCTCCATTAGGTCTCTCATGTTTTCCTGCTAGACCTATGAGTGCAAACATATGGTTTCTGTCCTTCTCTGCCTGGCTTATTTCGCTCAGCATGACACCCTCAAGGTCCATCCACTTTCCTACGAAGGGCCATAT
>NW_021912806.1:0-505 GCF_006229205.1 Suricata suricatta | reverse complement strand
AATATATAGAGATGCCGCAGGTTCCGTGTGTCCTCCCCAAATGCATACGTTGACACAGAATCCCCTTCCAGCATATGAGGACACTGTTAAGAAGACCATCTATGACCAGGATGTGGCTTCTCACCAAACACAGAATCTGCAGGGGTCTCCATCCTGGACTTCCCAGACTTCAGAACTGTGAGAAATAAATTTTTGTTGTGTACAAGCCACCTAACCTATGGTATTTTTATTCTAACAGCCTAAACAAACTAAGATAATAGATAAGGAGAAAGTGAGAGCAAAATAGCAAAATGTTAACAATTACTCCATCTATGCAAAGGGTTATTCTTTTCCTATTTCTTTATATTTGAAAATAATAATCATGGAAAGTGATAGAGGGAGAAAAAGTCAACTCTGCTTCCACAAAAAGTCAGATACTGAGTATCTTCTTTAAAAAAAGTATTATATGTTAAGGAACCATTACCTGATAAGATAATCAAGAAAGGCTATATTCTTGTCTTTGTCC
>NW_021912805.1:0-505 GCF_006229205.1 Suricata suricatta | reverse complement strand
TGTTACATTGGTAGGGTTTCTCTCTAGTATGAATTTGGTGATGTTTGGTAAGGGTTGAGTACTGAGTGTAGGATTCGCCACATTCCTTACATTGGTAAGGCTTCTTTCCAGTATGGATTCTGTGATGTATGGTAAGGCCTGACTGGTGAGTAAAGGACTTGCCACATTCCTTACATTGGTAAGGTTTCTCTCCAGTATGCATTCTGTGATGTATGGTAAGGACTGACTGTTGAGTAAAGGCCTTGCCACATTTGTTACATTGATAAGGCTTCTCTCCAGTATGGATTCTGTGATGTGTGGTAAGGACTGACTGGTGAGTAAAGGACTTGCCACATTCCTTACATTGGTAAGGTTTCTCTCCAGTATGGATTCTGTGATGTGTGGTAAGGCCTGACTGTCGAGTAAAGGACTTGCCACATTCCTTACATTGGTAAGGCTTCTCTCCAGTATGCATTCTGTGATGTCTGGTAAGGCCTGACTGGTCAGTAAAGGCCTTGCCACATTC
>NW_021912804.1:0-505 GCF_006229205.1 Suricata suricatta | reverse complement strand
TTCACATACCCGCAGCCTGAGTTCACTTACCCACAGCCTGAGTTCACTTACCCGCAGCCTGAGTTCACTTACCCGCAGCCTGAGTTCACTTACCCACAGCCTGAGTTCACTTACCCGCTGCCTGAGTTCACTTACCCGCAGCCTGAGTTCACCTACCCGCAGCCTGAGTTCACCTACCCGCAGCCTGAGTTCACTTACCTGCAGCCTGAGTTCACTTACCCGCTGCCTGAGTTCACTTACCCGCAGCCCGAGTTCACATACCCGCAGCCCGAGTTCACTTACCCACAGCCTGAGTTCACTTACCCGCAGCCTGAGTTCACTTACCCGCAGCCTGAGTTCACTTACCTGCAGCCTGAGTTCACTTACCCACAGCCTGAGTTCACTTACCTGCTGCCTGATTCATTACTCAGCACCTGACTTCACTTACTTCCTGCCTGAGTTCATCACTCGCTGCCTGAGGTCACTTACTTGTAGATAACCAGTCACATGGTGTGCCGTATTCCTT
>NW_021912803.1:0-505 GCF_006229205.1 Suricata suricatta | reverse complement strand
CACGCAGGACAAGAGGAAACTCTTGGTGGCGATGATTCTATTGCCCTTCTTGAGCATGATGGTTTCCTGAGTGTATACATTTACCTCTAAACTTAGCAGAGCGTGCAATTAAATGTATGAAGGTTACTATGTATTGTATTTCAAGAAAAACGGTGCAAGGACCATGAGGACACATCAGGAGCTGCTGAGTGGCAGCAATACCTTGGTGAGGCCACCCGCTGCTGTAGCTGAGCTTTGGAGTCCTTTCCTGAGTGTCCTCTGCACTTGGAAGGGTACAGCATGCCGGGGTTCTGACTAAAGCTGTGCGTCACTTTCACTTCGTGCGGGTGAAGTTGCCCGGCCTGCTGGCTCCGCGCACCCTGGCTGGCGAGGTGAGAGGAACTGACTAGGTCGCCAGCTTAAGTCACATGCTCAGATGGGGGGGCGGGGGGAATCCATAGTGTCAAGAAAATAAAACTTCATGAAACCCCGCAGAGCTATATATAGGGTTCACACCAACCCGGCC
>NW_021912802.1:0-505 GCF_006229205.1 Suricata suricatta | reverse complement strand
CCAGTCCCACCCCCACCGCCAAGTGCCCAATGGCTACCACTGCACTCTGGGACTCAGCTCGGGCGGCCGGGTTCAGTACAGCTACCACCAGCCTGACCAAGATACCTGGTGTAGCGAGCTGCATCGCCTCCCTCATGCACCTGCTCAGCGTGTGCATTCTAGTTGATGAGATTTATCATCCACACTGGGCTCCCAGGGACGCTCAGGGGCACCGATGCAGGGGCAGCAGCCCTTGGGAGGAGGGGCCTCGCCTTTGGGGCCAGCTGGGGGGGGGGGCCCGCTGCTCCCCCTGTCCTCTTTCACCCTGGACCAATTCCTAAAGCCCTTTTGGAAGGGGACGGGTCTCTCTCTATCCCGTTGTATGCTGCCTGCCTGGATCTCATACCACAGACCCTACACAGGAAGTGGCTGCATGTGCTGAGTAGGACCGTGACAGTCTGAATCCTGTGCGATGGATCCTAGCATCTGGGGTGTGTGCCTAGAGCCATTTTTAGGAGGTCGGAAT
>NW_021912801.1:0-505 GCF_006229205.1 Suricata suricatta | reverse complement strand
GAGAGTTGAACAATTATAAAGGACAGAAAACATGTAAGCCAAGGAGATTATAGCAAAGGTGGGGGAAATGGGCAAGTGTACTTGTGTCAAGTTCATCTCAGGTTTTCAGTTCTGCCATTCCATATAAACTTCAAAAAGTTGTAGGCTTCTGGGCACTCATGAAAAAGCTCAACAAAAAGCATCCCTTGACGTGTTTTCAGTTTTTAAATTGTTATCAGTAAAATCCCCCAAAACCACAGACCTAGAAATCATTTCACTACCCCAGATATCCTACCTTTTCATATATCTTCGTTGAGAATAGAGGAACAAGAATGAAGATAGAAAGAAAAAAGAAAAAAGAAGGACAAAAATCGAGGCAAGGGAGATGACAGAATTTACTTTGACCAGTACTGTGTGACCTGGCCAGAATCAGCTGTGTGGGCGAGCAAGGTGTCCATGAGTTACACAGAAGAGGTAAAGAGGTGGAAATTAAATCAGGGTAAACATTATGCAGACATCCTATTTT
>NW_021912800.1:0-1276 GCF_006229205.1 Suricata suricatta | reverse complement strand
AAAAAAAAAAACAAACTTTGATCTAAAACTTACACTTATATAAAAATTAACTATAGGTAGACAGACCTAAATATAAAACATAAATGTATTAAGAGAAACTTTGAAAAGAAAGTAAAGTCTTTGTGACTTTGAGTTAGGCAAACTATTCTTATTTATGATAGTAAAATAATGCTTAACATAAAAATGATAAATTGAACTTATAGTTAAAAACTTCAGCTCTGTGAAAGACAGTGTTAGAAATATAAAAAGGTAAGCCAAAGACTTCAAAAAGAGTTTTGAATCATATACCTAACAAAAACCTTTATCTGTGTTGCAGAAAAAACTCTCCAATCTCAACAATGAGAAAACAAACCAATCTAAATAGGCAGTATTTGTGAACAGATATTTCACTGAAGAAGATATATTAATAGCAACTCTATAAATGCAAAGATGCTCAGTATCAATTAGTCATTAAGGAAATACAAATTAAATCTAGATTGATATACAAATGCACATATATTTGTAAGGCTAAAATGAAATTTAAAAACATAACAAAATTTTTTTAAAAATATAAACAAGTGATTCTAAGGATATGGAACATTGGAAGTCTCATCCCTTCATGGTAAGGATACAAAACATTGCAGACATTTTGGAAGACAGCATGGTGGATTCTCATTAAATAAGCTTACACTGACCCTAGCATCCCACAGCCCCACTTCTAGGTGTTTCCCCTCTAGCCATGAGTTTATATCTGGACAAAGTCTGGACATGGATAGTTATAGCACATTATTCACAATCCCTCAAGTGTGGAAACAACCAAATGCTCTTCAGCACTTGAATAAACAAACAAATTGTGGTGTGATGAAATTAGATTCGTCACTAAAAAAGGAAACAATCACGTCACTGATTTTCAAATGCATTATGTTAAATGAAAGACACTAGTTGGAAATATTACATGATATTTGATTCTACAAAAACTTTTACATTCTCAAAAAGACAACATTTCAGGGATGGAAACTAGATACCTGATTGGTTGGGTTTAGGAATTGTGGGCATATTTGTCTACCATGGAGCAGCACAGGAGAAATTCTGGGGTTATGGAACTATTTTTTATCCTGTTTGCAGTGATGGACACACAAATTGATACATGTTAAAATCCACACAATTATATTAAAAAACTGATTTTTACCATATGTAAATTTAAATATATATATTACACTTCAAGAAAGACCATATATAAATTAGTGTGCAATTTTAAACATCAGTAATGTAACTTATTGATATAATTTATCTAATC
>NW_021912799.1:0-506 GCF_006229205.1 Suricata suricatta | reverse complement strand
AATATTGAAAATGAACCATGGAGTGGAGGGAGAGGGGGAGGGAGGGAGGGGGTAATGGTCATGGTGGGGGGCACCTGTGGGGAGAAGCACTGGGTGTTAAATGGAAACCAATTTGACAATAACTATTTTAAAAAATAAAAAATATAATATTAAAGAAGGTAAAATTTAAACAAAAAAGATGAAAAACAAATGATTTTTTTCCTGAAGCTGTTTTTTTTTTCAGTTTTATGTCTAAGAATTATTAATTGGATTCATCTGATAGTAGAAAGGGGAATGATTTTACTTGTATTCCTTACATTTCAGCAGTATCTTCAAATGCTAACAAGAGGCTTTCTCCAAAGATATTCATAGAAACATCTTTTCACAATGTGTCAGTGGATAGATGTAAACATAGAGCCCTTGAGAATGGACACTTAATGGTGGACTGGGACAAGGATGGGGAGACTGAAGCGCATCAAAGACATCTGGGGACTCCATTTCCAGAGAACGATTATGAATGTATTAAA
>NW_021912798.1:0-506 GCF_006229205.1 Suricata suricatta | reverse complement strand
CTCCTGGTATATGCTGTGTGCAAAAGCCATACTTCAAGTAAAATAACAGAGAATATTGAAAATAAAGAGGGCAAAGTTCCACCAGACAAATGTCAGCAAGAAGAAAGCAGGAGTGGCAATATCCCCTCCCAACAAAACAATTCAATTGGAAGAACTGTAAAGGATAATATGTAATTATGATTTAAATTATTTAACATAGTCAGAAGAAACTAGAAATGGTTTGCTTTTTTTTTTTTTTGCTGTTGGTAACATGTTTTTTTTAATATAACACAATTTATTTTTTAACATATGCAATTATTTTCCATCATTTACAACACAGTAGTTACAATGACACTCCAAACAGAAAAGCAAAGTAAAAAATCAAAACCCCCACTTCTATTTCATGTAATTAGACTTATACAGAAATTAGAAGGTTAAGTACCAACTAGTTAATCACCTAATTTCACAGCTATCTGAAGTGGCAATCGTTATATAGCAGCTTATCTATGATACATTCAAGATACATG
>NW_021912797.1:0-506 GCF_006229205.1 Suricata suricatta | reverse complement strand
AATGAACCCCAGGTACTGGGAAATGATGTTCCAGATCCTTCTGTGTTAGTCTAAGGGACGAAAATGTTTGTTCCATATTTATGTAAGTCTGTAAAGGATGCACAACTGTTCAGGATTCTTCTGGGAAGTAAATTCAAATGCCTGGAAACACTTTTCTCTCCTGTCACACTTTGTACCCCATCTTCCTGAAGACACCACCCTTCCTGGGACAAGTGATCTCAGGCAGATACCCCAGCTAATGAGATGGCTTCCTTTTCCCTGCTGAGAGGTAATGGGTTCAACTATCTGAGAACACAACCTCCCTGGGAGTCCTGGACTCCGCTGGGAAGAAAAGGAGCACATAGAAGGTGTTATTATTTTGGCAAATGTTCTCTAATTCTGGACCAGATACGAACTGCAGCCCAACAGTATGATTTTGAAAAAAGAATTATAATAATTATTTTTTGGCAGCCTGGAGTCTTTCATCTTTATGAGATGATAGCAATGTTTTAAAAGGATTATCACAG
>NW_021912796.1:0-506 GCF_006229205.1 Suricata suricatta | reverse complement strand
GTCGCCCTCCCTCCTGCTCGCTCGTACGCTGCCGGCGGTTCTGTCCGCGGGACGTGGGGCCGGTTCCTCTTCCCGGGCTGTGGCAGGGCTGCTTGGCCGGAAAACTAACTTGTGCCGGCGCCCCGCCGCTTGGCGTCGGCTGCCTGCTCGCCCAGCCCGACGCCTAGGGGCGCCGCGGCGCGAAGCTCCCGGCTTCCCCGCTGGGACGCATTTGTCTGCCGCCCAAGGCGCGAGTGTTAGCCTTGACACTCCCTTGCTTTTGAGGGTTTAGTCAGGCGCCTCGGAACGGTAGTTACCGCGAGCCGCGCCGGGAAGGGGCCGCGCCGACTGCGGCTTCGCGGACCCAGCTGGCTGGCTGCGTATCGGCCTCGGCCCCCGGCCTGATCCTCTTCCCCAAGATAACGGTCGTACGCCTCCCCTTCCTCATCCCGGAGCCCGGAGAGCCCCCTGGGCCAGCTGCCCCTGGGGGTGAGCCAGAGCGTGAAGTGAAGAGTTAAGGGCCACTG
>NW_021912795.1:0-506 GCF_006229205.1 Suricata suricatta | reverse complement strand
ATCTCATTCTCTCTGAACAATCTGGTGAAATATTATTCATCTCATGTCACAGATGTGGAGGTAGAAAGGATCTAAGAGACTTGACCATGATCACTAAATTACTGCTGGTAAAGCAGCATCTTATAATTCCAACTTTTTACTTATGCTTACCTTTACACACTGCTTCCCAACTTTTACCTTTATCCAGTGCATACTTTTTAAAAAAAAATATTAGGCTTACAACAAAACTGAGAAGGCACAGAGATTTCCATATGCTCCTTGCTACCACCCATACATAGCCTCCCCAATGTCAGCATCACACACAAGAATGGTATTTATTTAAAAAAAAAGATAAACCCACATTGACACATCAAAATCACTCACAGTCCACAGTTTACCTGATGATTCATTATTGGTGTTGTACATTTGATAGGTTTGGCTACCACTGATCTTTAAATTTTCTCCACAGATTTGTTTTTTCAAGAACGTGATACAGTCAGAATCAAAGTAAAGTTGACCCTCGAACA
>NW_021912794.1:0-506 GCF_006229205.1 Suricata suricatta | reverse complement strand
AATTGCTTCCAGCACCAGGTTGTTCTGTTTGTGATATTTCTCTGGGTTTATCTCATCACTCTTCTGGGAAATATGGGCATGATCACCCTCATTTGGATGGATTCCCGACTCCACACACCCATGTACTTTTTTCTCAGCCACTTGTCCTTTGTGGATGTCTGCTCCTCTTCTGTCCTTGGTCCCAAGATGTTGATGGACATCTTTGTGGAGAAAAAAGTAATCTCTTTCTTGGGCTGTGCTGCCCAGTTATGGTTTTTTGGTCAGTTTGTAGTGACAGAGTGTTTCTTGCTGGCCTCCATGGCATATGACAGGTACATGGCCATCTGTAAGCCCTTGTTGTATACACTCATTATGTCCCAAAAGGTCTGTGTGCAGCTGGTGGTAGGGCCTTATGCCATGGGTCTTTTGAGCACCATGACCCATACGACTTTCACCTTTCATCTGCCTTACTGTGGTCCAAATACCATCAATCACTTCTTCTGTGACCTTCTCCCTGTCCTCTCTCT
>NW_021912793.1:0-506 GCF_006229205.1 Suricata suricatta | reverse complement strand
AAGACTTTTTTTCCAAATATGACTGTTCATTGACAATGCACCTGATCACCCAAGAGCTCTCTGATGGAGAGGAACAATGACATTAATGTTTTCATACCTATTAACACTCATTCTGCAGCCTAGGGTTATGAATTCATTTTGACTTTCAAGTCTTATTTTTCAAGAAATGCATTTAAGACTGCAGTTCCATAGGCAGTGAGTTTTGTGATGGATCTGGGCAAAGTAAATTGAAACCCTTCTGGAGAGGACTCACTAGATGTCATTAAGAATTTTTGTGATTCACATGAAGAGGTCAGAATATCAACATGAAAAAGTTTGAAAGAAGTTGATTCCAAACCTTGTGAATCACCTTGAGGGGTTCCAGGCTTCAATGGAGGACATAAGTACAGAGAAATAGCAAGAAAACAAGAATTAGAAATGGAGCTCGAAGATATGACTGAATTGCTACAGTATCATGATCAAACTTAAATGGATGAGGAGTTACTTCTTATAGATGAGCAAAGAAA
>NW_021912792.1:0-506 GCF_006229205.1 Suricata suricatta | reverse complement strand
GCAGAGCCAGCCCTCAGGCGGAACTTTCTGGTGACTCTCACGCTCACAAGGCCTCACCGAGGGCCTCTTCGAGACAGGCCTCGTCCGCGGTCCGCGTGGCGGAGGTGACAGAGCCACACGTAAGACAGAGCAGCCTGTGATCACGTGAGCACGTGGTCAGGGTCTGGGGACACTTAGCCGGGGATGGCGTCAGGCGCAGGCGTCTGGTACAGCCGTCCCCTACGGAACACACAGGCTTGCTAACAAAAAGACTGAGGAGACCACACAGGTCCCACCCAGCAAAACTCCTTAGACTCCTGGTGTCTTCGTCTGCTTGGCTTTCTATCACAAAACACCACACAGGCTGGGTGCCGTACAAGCACGAGAAAGTTATATACGACAGTCTGGAGTCTGGAAGCCTGAGGCCCCCTGTTTCTCTCTTCTGCATGGAATGGCCTCTGTTCCCAGATCCTGGCACCTGGAGTGGGACCATTCAAATATACTGCAAAAAACAGCCCAGGAGAAAA
>NW_021912791.1:0-506 GCF_006229205.1 Suricata suricatta | reverse complement strand
GGGGTTGGGAGTTTCTAGAACAGTCCAGGCAGCTGCTGTGGTAGGCAGAGGCTGGGGGTGGGCGGCAGCATAAAGGAGAGGTCAAGGGTGCATATTTTGAAACCAAAGCACCCAGGTTCAAACCCTAGCTCACTCGTTTTCTAAGTTATTCAACCCCTCAGTGCCTCAGTTTTCCCCTCTGTAAAATGGCATTGGTAACAGTACTCAAGTCATTGTTTATTGAGATGATGAAATGAATCAGAATGTATGTGCACAGTGGCCAGCATTTAGCACGGCCTGAGTGAGTGACAGCAATAATTACTCTAGTAACAGTGACACTACCTGTTTCTAGGGATGGGGTTTCTTCAGCCCCATGGTCTCACTGTTCATTTGGGTTAAAATTCTTTGCAGCAGGAGTAGTCTTGGATTCCTGGCAGGGCAAGGAGTGGGGGGAGACTCATAGAAGGGAAAGAACAGGCAACGGCGGGTGGATGGGTATCTAAACAATCTCAAGGTCAATGATGACC
>NW_021912790.1:0-506 GCF_006229205.1 Suricata suricatta | reverse complement strand
GTGGGTGCGCGGCGGCAGGGTCGTGTCCGTGTGCGAGCCCTGCTGCCAGGCAGCGAGGAGCACTTCTCATGTGTTGGTTGCCGGCCGCGGACCTTCTCGGGTGTCCGCTAAGGTCTTTGACCTATTTTTTCATGAGTTGTTTTCTTATTGTTGAGTTTTGAGAGTTCTTTGTATATTCTGGATCCCAGTCCCTTGCCGGATGTGTCTTTTCCAAACACCTTCTCCCTGTCCATGCTTGTCTCCCTCTCCTCACACCGTCTTCTGCAGAAGTCTCCGCTTTGCTGGCGCCTAGCTTGCCCACTGTCTTTTACGGAGGGTAGCTGGTGCTGGGTCTCCAAAGTCCCTGCTGTGCCCAGGCCGAAAGGCTCTCTCCTACGCCGTCCCAGGGGGGCATACTTTTGCCTTGTACACTTAGGTATGGGATGCACTCTGGGTTACTTGTGAAGGTGTAAGGTCTGCATCTGGCTTCATCTCTTGTCACGTGGACGTCCAGATGCTGCAACGCC
>NW_021912789.1:0-1276 GCF_006229205.1 Suricata suricatta | reverse complement strand
ATTTATTTGAAGACATAAGCCTCAATATATCCTGAATCTGGGGAAGGAAACAAATCGAAATCCAGAACATACAGAGAGCCCTCAACAAACTCAACCTAAGGAGGTCCACACCAACACATACAGCAATTAAAATGACAAAAAGTTGGGGCACCTAGGTGGCTCAGTCAGTTAAGCGGCTAACCTAGGCTCAGGTCATTATCTCACAGTTCTGGGGTTCGGGCCCCGCATCGGGCTCTGGGCTGACAGCTCAGAGCCTGGAGCCCGCTTTAGGTTCTGTGTCTCCCTCTCTTTCTGTCCCTCCCCTACTCATGCGCTGTTTCTTCTCAATAATAAGTAAAAACATAAAAAAAAAGAATATTTTAAAAATGACAAAAAGTAGTGATAAAGAGAGAATTCTAAAAGCAACAGGATATAAGAAAACAGTTCCATACAAGAGAAACCCCATAAAACTATCAACAGATTTTTCAGCAGGATTTTGCAGGCCAGAGAGACTGGCATGATACATTCAATGTGCTGAAAGGAAAAAACATGCAGCCAAAAATACTCTATCCAACAAAGCTATCATTCAGAACATAGAGAAAGATACAGAGTTTCCCAGACAGACAAAACTTAAAGGAACTCAAGACCACTAAACCAGCCCTATAAGAAATGTTAAAAAGCAATTCTGAGTACAAAGACTTATAAGTAGGAGTCAGAAAAGCAGAAAGCACTAAAGCAGTAAAAATAAGTATATCTGTAAGAATTAGTCAATGGATTCACAAAATAAAAGGATGCAAAGCATGACATCATATACCTAAAATGTGGAGGGAAAAGGAGTAAAGAATGGGTTAAAACTTAAGTGACTATCAAAGTAACAGATTGCTATATGCAGAAAATATTATATATAAACTAAGGGTAACCACAAGTCAAAAATCAGTAATAGATATTGAGATAAGAAAGAGAAAGGAATCTAGGTACATCACTAAAGGAAGCCAGCAAACCATGAGAGAAGAGAGTGAGAGAAAGAACAGAGAAGAAATACATAAAAAGACATAAAACAAGTAACAAAATGGCAGTAAGTGCATACCTATCAATAATGACTTAGGATGTACATGGACTAAACACTCCAGAAGACATAAAAGGTGATGGAGTGGATAAAAATGCAAGGCCCATCTATATGCTGCCTTTAAGAGACTCATTTCAGACCCAAAGAAACATGCAGATTGAAAGGGAAGGGAAGAAGCATTGTTTAAGCAAATGGAAGTGAAAAGAAAGCCAGGATAGCAATACTTACATG
>NW_021912788.1:0-506 GCF_006229205.1 Suricata suricatta | reverse complement strand
GAGAGACTTTGTGTACACACACAAACAGACACCCTCAGACATAGGCACAGAGTTACATGCAAATATGGTTTTGCATTCTTTTTATTTATTTATTTATTTAAAATTTTTTTTTATATTTGAGAGAGAGAGACAGAGAGAAAGAGTCAGAGAGTGAGCAGGGGAAGGGCAGAGAGATGGAGACACAATCTGAAGCAGGCTCCAGGCCCTGAGCTATCAGCACAGAGCCTGATGCAGGGCTCGAACTCACGAGCAGTGAGATCATGACCTGAGCTGAAGTTGGATGCTTCACCAACTGAGCCACCCAGGCGCTGCACAACTGTATTCTTTTATGAGAATACAGTCCATAAGGTGAAGCCACAAGGACACAAAAGGCTCAGGAAAACAGCTGACTATACTCACAGGTCCTAGAGACAGGAAGCACAGCACACCCCACGGGGTCACACGGGAAAGACATCAATGTGGTCAGGATACAGGAGCAAGGGAAGCACTTAGCCCAGGGCTTTTAT
>NW_021912787.1:0-506 GCF_006229205.1 Suricata suricatta | reverse complement strand
CCCGCGTCTCGTGTACAGAGCGCTTCCCCTGGCTCTCACGCCGAGCCTCGCTGCACACGGCCTGAGTTCGGGGCTCGGGGAACGAGGAGTCAGCGTGGCTGGGGCACACCCCCAGTGTGGGTGCTCCTTGCGCGGGATTTCTGTTCCGCTTGTTTTCTACTGTGCTGCCTTGCCTTTTGTCACTGAAAGTTTTGGAAATTTTTGTTCTCATAACGAATATTTTTATGTTTCCTTCTCTAACTGGACAGATTTCTTCTGGTGCTATTGCCAAATGGTGGGTGAAGGCCTTTGAGATTTAAGGCAGAAGTCATGAGGAGTATTTTGTCGGTTGTTTTTATTTTTATTTTATTTTTTTTAATTTTGCTACTATGTATTAAATACTGCATGGTTTGCCCAAGCTGAGATGAAACCACATCATGAATCAATTAGCATTTTGCATCTTCTTTCATTATCTACTCAAAGTCATGCCTACGGCACCTCTAAACATTTCATTAAATCCAATGATA
>NW_021912786.1:0-506 GCF_006229205.1 Suricata suricatta | reverse complement strand
TGTTTCTGCTGCTCCCTCCTTTTCCGTTCTTCTTCATTGACTTTGCTGATGACGATGTACCGCTCCTTCTGAAAGACAGAGAGCAGACGTACAACTTTCTGGAAGCAACCGGACCACAGGCAATTCAGATTCTACTACCATTTGAAGTTCTACGTTTTATCACCACACAGCTTTTCCTGGGCTAAATACCCTGAAAGCATTTCGAAATGCCACCAAAAATTGAGTTGATACGTTACAAACCAAAATTCTGTCTCTCCATTGACACGCCATTTTCCTGCATTTATTAACTCACCCAAACAGACATTAGAAGTACCAACAGACTATGAGAATAAGATACTTTCCACGATGAACATTAAGAAGTCACACTGCATGCAAACATGAATTTCTAAATAGTTTTAAAATAAAATTTCTAACGCAGGCAGCAAGCTCTGTGACCTTGATTGAAGCCACTTCCTAATAGACACATCACCAGAGGCCAGGGAAACAAAAGCAAAAATGAACTTCTG
>NW_021912785.1:0-506 GCF_006229205.1 Suricata suricatta | reverse complement strand
TTGATATTAACTATCCTTGTCCACTTACATCTTTAATCCATATTTGAGTTCCAATATTATATATTTTTTGTGACCTTGGAGTCACAGTTCCTCAAGGCAGGCCTTTAGATCAATTAAAATATAGCTATGGTGCCTATATCTAGAAGGCTTAACATATATTAAATAAATAATAATCATTTTAATGTCAGAATAAATTTTAAAAAAGCACAAACCATTAACATTGTGCCTTGGTATAAATCCTCTATGTAAACAGAAATATTGCATTTACCTACCTTTTTATATACACCTTAAAAATATTACTTTGTTCTTCTCCAATAATCAAGAGTTTAAAAAAATTAGTTTTTAGAGACCTTCACTTCCAGCCAAGAAGAAGCAATGCCCTGCCTGAAACAATAAAAAACAAAAACAAATAAATGAAGCAAGGTTTTAAGACACAGAATGAGGACTGAGGAACGGTGATCCCTGGGAGACAGGAAACAAAAGAAGAAAGCCCTACAGTTACCCAG
>NW_021912784.1:0-506 GCF_006229205.1 Suricata suricatta | reverse complement strand
CATCATCTTAGCCCTCATACTTTCTCATCGTCAGTCACTCCACATGTTCTAATCCTCCTCATCTTGTCCCCGTTGGCTGTGCTTCAGCCGCACTGGCCTCGTCTCATATCCTGGAAGCCATCTATCTTTTCCCACCTTACAGCCTTTATGTTTGCTGTTTCCTCTGTGCAATATTCTCTCTGCTTTTGTTTGGTTGGTTTTTATTTTTCATTCAAAGTAATTTTTGTTGGATACATGCAATATTTGTAAAATATGTAGCATGTTTAAAGGAAAACAGCATACCTTATACTCATATAGCCACCTATCACAGGTCATTCACTGTCCCCTCTGTGACTCCTCTGATGGCAGCCCTTCTCTGCACCCCGAGACATACTGGCCTGAATTTTGAATTGGGCGTTCTCTTGCTTTTCTTTATGGTTTGCTTGCTTGTATCTTTAAACAACAAAGTGTTTAAGTTGCACTTCATGAAATCCACTTTGTCAGTCTGCTTTATGTTCCTGAGGTCC
>NW_021912783.1:0-506 GCF_006229205.1 Suricata suricatta | reverse complement strand
GTGGGTTTTTCTCCGAGGGTCTCAGGGCAGGGGCAATTATGGGACACATTCTGGGTTCTTGTGATAATGCTGGGTTTAGGGAGCACCAGAGCACTGTCTGGCAGAAATACAGGCAGGTGAAGGCTGACACAGGATTGGATGGGCAGGGGTAGGACAGGAAGCGAACCCAAATACTCAGGTAGCCAATTGATCTCAGTGTGTGGGTGGTGGGAAGAGGACAGAGGTCTGTGTGGTTTGGAGTTCATTCCCAGGCTAGAGTGGAAGCATGCGACATGAGTACAGGCAGCTCCGGCCACTTTCCAGTCCAGGGAAACCAAGCTGTCTGCCCACTGACACTGGAGCTGCATGGCAGAGGCAGGAAGCTAAAGGAAGCACCCCTGGGTGCTGTGGGCTCCCGAATTTGCACGCTTTTAACGTTTTTGTTTATTTTTGAGAAAGACTGTACAAGTGGGAAGGGGGAGAGAGAGAGAGAGAGAGAGAGAGAGAGAGAGAGAGAGAGAGAGAGA
>NW_021912782.1:0-506 GCF_006229205.1 Suricata suricatta | reverse complement strand
CGGGATGCAAAGCGAGGCAAAGGCCAAGGATCGGCTTCGGAAAGAACCAAGATGCATCGCAACAGCACACAGCGGGCACAGACGCAGCAGCGCAAGAACTCTGTCCCGGTCTCCGGCCTCCGAGCGCGGCGCTTCTCACGGGGACCGCGGGGGCCACTCCCTGATGCAGGGTCTTTGAACAACTCCCTGCAATCCTCAGACTCCTAGTCGGTCCCACCGGGGGTCTCATTTCCGCACGTAATTATCGCCCCCAGTGTGAGCTGGGTGAGCGCACCTGGCAACGGGCTGGTGCGCAGACAACCTACTTCACACCCCCCGCCCCCCACCGTGCGCCACCTCAGAGGTTGTGTCCGCACCTCCGTCACCACGGGTGGGGCGCGGCGCCAGAAGGTGCCAACCTCCCGCTGGGCCCTCTCCACCTCCGGCCGAAGTCCAGGCCAGCGTCAGCCCCGCCTCCTCCAACCGCAGACCCCCCCACCCTCACCCTCACCCTCACCCTCACCCTC
>NW_021912781.1:0-506 GCF_006229205.1 Suricata suricatta | reverse complement strand
TTACATGAAATAGAAGTGGGGGTTTTGATTTTTTACTTTGCTTTTCTGTTTGGAGTGTCATTGTAACTACTGTATTGTAAATGACGGAAAATAATTGCATGTTAAAAAAATAGTGTTATATTAAAAAAATAATAAAATAAAATAAAATACAACTTCATAGAACGCTCCATTGCCTTATTTTTGATGGCATTTATAACTTTTATATGTTTCTATGCCTAATTTGATTTCTGCTCTTTCCAATAAAATGAGAGTAAAAGAAAAAAAAAAAAAAGAAAGCGGAGGAAGTTCTATCATATTGCTCAGGCTCTAAGACCCAAACCCACGTTCTAGCTAGACCAAATGGGCTTTGAGATGCTCTCTCCCTATAAGGCCTCCCCTCTCCCCAGATCTCTGCAGGTGCACCTGAATGTGTACCTTTGGGCCCTGCCTGAATGCCAGCCAACTGGATGCCTGCCTGACCCCCCAGGTAATGTCCCTCTTCTGACTGGCCACAGCCCTAGCCTTCT
>NW_021912779.1:0-506 GCF_006229205.1 Suricata suricatta | reverse complement strand
CAAATGAGACTTTATTAATTTTGTTTCTATTTTTATTGCTGGTTTTATCTTATGAATTGCTGTTTTATAATCTGTGTAATAAAAGAACTGTGGTCAGTAACATTCTCCTTAATTAAGCCCCTAATTGTTTTTTTATACTTTGCTGAGGTGTAATTGACATTGAAAAGACTACACATATTTATACATTGTGTTGAGTCTACATAAAATTCTAGGAAATATATATTATTTACCCACATTCTGAATTAATGAAAGTGTTTCTTCATTTTTAACTTTTATGCTGATCTATTTAATTTAAACTGAAAGTTGTTAAGAACCCCAGAAAAATATATCATACTAAGGGTGAGATTGGTTGGCATTTCCCCTTCTGGTGATAGTGGCAGTTTCATAAATAATAAGCCATCTAGGAACGTTTTCTAGGGGCACCTAGGAGGGTGGCTCAATCACTTAAGTATCAGACCCTTGACTTCAGATCAGATCATGATCTCATGGTTGGTGAGTTTGAGCCC
>NW_021912778.1:0-1276 GCF_006229205.1 Suricata suricatta | reverse complement strand
TAACAGAAAATCTTTCTCCCTCCAACTCATGACCCACTCCCAAGAAGAAAATTCAAATGAGGTCAATAATGGAGTGAAATATCTACCCAGCAAAAGAATCTGTGATTGGATTTGGCTGGTGTGTGCATGTGTGCACGTGTGTGCATCACCCCAAATTCACACACGTAGAAAAATACACAGATAGGGAACACACAACACTTCAGAAAACTCCCTTTGACTCAGTCTTGGTATCACCATGGTAACATGAACAAAAGCAGTCCTCCTAATCATGGAGGGGAAGCCTGCAGACTTGTGATAGGCACCCCTGGGGACGATTTCAGCCTCCACGGGACCATTTTAGCCTATGATCCTCCAATAACCCCACGGGCTCTGTTTATCTCAGACTCCCTCTAATCTTCCCCCTATCTCTTCTTTCGATCGGCCTTCTCCTAGGACCATGGCACTCCAGCTCTCATGCTTGGCCATGCTTCTAATTTTGGGGGAAAAAATGTTTCTCTCTAAGGTTCTTTTGGCCACTACAAACGGGGCCTTTCCTCACTTAGAGGACTGTAGTACAGAAATAAAATAATTTTGCTGTACTTTAAAGTTATTTGAAATTATATATCATTTTAGAAGTAATCTTTACAAAGGGGCTTCAAAATGCCAGCAGTATCCATTTCTCGGGTTGCTTATGCATGCGCTCATGAAAATGACGTGACTATGACCTACAGACTCGAAATACCAAGTCAGAGGTCTGCTACCTGTGTGTGAGGTTTAAGAGAGCCTACTCAGTCCCTGCAAAAGAAAATCAATCTGGCCTTTATTATTTTTCTTGGAAGAATCAGAAATAGCATTCGTTAGAGAAATCCGCTTCCCTCCAACTCCAAAGGGATTTCACATTTTCCAATTGTACTTAAATATTGTCCCTCTGGTAATAGCTATCCTAAGGGAGAGGTTCCTCCTTCCAAATAACATTCAAATAATCTTCAAAGGCTTCTGCCTGCTAAAACTGATATGACAATTGCATTTTACTTAAGAAATCATCTTTAAGTCCCAAACCATTTTTTTGTGTGTCTTGTGGTCAAATGCTCTATCCCCGAGCTATACCCCCTTGTGTGTCTTGTATATACAGTGTTACCTGCAAATGTTGTTCTAAACCTTTAAAAAGTCAATGATTTTCATTTGAAGTTCAGCTGAAATAGAACTTGTCATAATGAAAAATTTAAGTGTATTAATTTTAGAGTGGTTTACAGTAAGGATAGATGTCTGTGTGTTCATACAAACGTGTGCACATATA
>NW_021912777.1:0-506 GCF_006229205.1 Suricata suricatta | reverse complement strand
GGGCTGGCCTCGTCCCTGCGATCACCCACCTGCCACCGGTGGGTGCCTGCTTGGAGACTGCCTGTCTATGTGCATCTCTGGAAAGAGGACTGACCTCCTCTTCTGCCGGGGGAGGTTGTCCCCACACTGTCCCAGCTGCTGCTGCTCATCCCGAAGTATGTTCCAGAAATAAACATCTCCCAAGCAGTTTGCAGCTGGGGGCAGAGGTCAAGTGGTGGTGGTTTCGGATGGAGGGAGAGGTATGATGAGTGTAGATGTCTTAGTTGATATTTGGGTAGCAATTCCTTCTGTAAGGCTTTTTTTCTATGCTGAGCGTTCGTGAGAGAAATGTGGGTGCAAAAGCTGGGCTTATGGCCTCTTAAAGACTCCTCCCTCAGTGCAGACTGAAAGTGAAGCATGGTGTGGAGGATTATTGCAAGGGAAATGGGCCGGCACCTCCCTTTTGTGTCTGCAGGGCTTTAAACAGACTCCGTGAGTTCCTGGGGACCCTGACCTTGCTCATGAAG
>NW_021912776.1:0-506 GCF_006229205.1 Suricata suricatta | reverse complement strand
CATAAACTCTCTGGCCCAGAGCAATTAGGAAAACTGCATATATTTTAAAAAATAATAATAACTACTTGAAGGCATTGAAAAACCACCAAGACAATGAGAATTTGAGATGGGAGGTTGCATATTGATGAAAAAAAGAAACACCTAGTGGAGTAAACTGAAATTGCACACCAGAGTATGTCTTAAAGTATTTTGCTAAATCCAAAATAGTGGCCTCAGCCAAATTGCTGATAAGCTGAGAAAACCTCCTGAAAATATCCCAGAGGCTGACAAAACAAAAATTGATGTTCAGAGCCCATCAAGATAAAAACAGTCCTGGTACCCATCCCCAGCTTTCAGGGCAAATCAGAAGTTGATTAACCTTTAGAGACTGAAAATCAGTTTCAAATGAACCCAAGTCTCATTTGAATTTATGGTGATTTGGAGCCTCAAATTACATGTGTAATTATTTATAATAAAAAATGACCAGACATGCACAAGCCTTTAGAAAAAATCAACAATAGGTAAAC
>NW_021912775.1:0-506 GCF_006229205.1 Suricata suricatta | reverse complement strand
GTAGAATTCCTCTGGGATGCCATCCAGCCCTGAACTCTTGTTTGTTGAAAGAGTTTCGATTACTGATTCAATTTCTTTGCTGGTTATAGGTCTGTTCTAATTTTATATTTCTTCATGCTTCAGTTTTGGTAGTTTATATGTTTCTAGGATTTTATCCATTTCTTTCAGATTGCTCATTTTGTTGGCATATAATTGTTCATAATATTCTCTTGATATTGTTTGTATTTCTGAGGTGTTGTGATCTCTCCTTTTTCATTCATGATTTTATTCATTTGGGCCCTTTCCTTTTTCTTTTTGAGAAGTATGTCTAGGGATTTATTAACTTTGTTAATTCTTTCTGTGAACAAGTGCCTAGTTTTGCTGATCTATTCTACAGAGGGTTTTGTTTTGATTTTATATCATTGATTTATGCTCTAATCTTTATTATTTCCCTTCTTCTGCTGGTT
Organism: Suricata suricatta; assembly: GCF_006229205.1. Classification (NCBI taxonomy): domain Eukaryota; kingdom Metazoa; phylum Chordata; class Mammalia; order Carnivora; family Herpestidae; genus Suricata; species Suricata suricatta. Next base: position 60 of record NW_021912775.1, on the reverse strand, counting down.
TTGGGCTTTATTTGCTATTCTTTTTCAGATCCATTCAATGTAAGGTTAGATTGTTTTTTT
>NW_021912774.1:0-506 GCF_006229205.1 Suricata suricatta | reverse complement strand
AGAAGTCCTACAAAAAAATTTTAAAACTTAATTCTACAGGATTTCAAAAAATTGAAATATCCTAAACAGTAAAAATAATATAACTAAATATAAAATAGTAAAACTAAAATTCAAAAGAAATAAATGAACTAGGAAAAAAACTTACATCAAATTTGACTGAGGACTATAATCTATTAAGTCTGATTATAAACAATAGAAACAAACTCTGGCTAACAATTTTACCTTTAAAAAAGTGGAATTATTTGTAGCTTGCAAAGCTAAACTGGAAAAACAAATCAGGTCTCATTATGAATGAGACTAAGGGAACTATATAAATATAGGTAACAGACATTTTAATGGTTAAGCAGTCTTTTCAGAAGCTGTAAGCATCGTGATGTAGCTTTCATCACTTTCTATTTTTGTTTCTTAAAATTCAAATTGCAAGGAGCATCTAATTAGCCAAGGAATGGGGCCATGCTGGATACCCCACCAGTTTGCCTGCAGCAGAAGAGGAGTAGTTCCCACAG
>NW_021912773.1:0-506 GCF_006229205.1 Suricata suricatta | reverse complement strand
TTTGGTCACTTATAAAGGAATTACTCTTTGGGGACCCTGCATGTTTTGAGTACTGAGTCAAGAACAAAAAGTACAAGGTAAGTTAGCAACATTCCTTTCTTTTGGACAAGTGTCACAGTTTAAATTGATCACAGTTTTAGTGATGTTACTATCAGGATATTCATAAATACGGCTGACTTTAATTCTTCATGTTAGAGTCTATGCATTTTTACTCATATTTTATTCACCCTGCAGCATTTTATGGGTGATGAATTGGTGGAAAGTGATCTCACTTATATACACTTTCTACAAGTTATTGATTTATTTGGCCACTGGTACAGAAAATTAACAGGAGCAAATTGGAGACACTGAGCAATAGAAAAATATTTCTTGAATCAGCTTTTTCATGGCACATCAGCTCACTAATCTTGTAACATCTTCTGCTGAGCCCCTCTACAAATGTAGAATCTTTTTAGAGCTAAAGTAATAGCTAAATTCTTCCTATGTGAAATGCCAATGCTGTTTGA
>NW_021912772.1:0-506 GCF_006229205.1 Suricata suricatta | reverse complement strand
AAGACTTTTTTTCCAAATATGACTGTTCATTGACAATGCACCTGATCACCCAAGAGCTCTCTGATGGAGAGGAACAATGACATTAATGTTTTCATACCTATTAACACTCATTCTGCAGCCCAGGGTTATGAATTCATTTTGACTTTCAAGTCTTATTTTTCAAGAAATGCATTTAAGACTGCAGTTCCATAGGCAGTGAGTTTTGTGATGGATCTGGGCAAAGTAAATTGAAACCCTTCTGGAGAGGACTCACTAGATGTCATTAAGAATTTTTGTGATTCACATGAAGAGGTCAGAATATCAACATGAAAAAGTTTGAAAGAAGTTGATTCCAAACCTTGTGAATCACCTTGAGGGGTTCCAGGCTTCAATGGAGGACACAAGTACAGAGAAATAGCAAGAAAACAAGAATTAGAAATGGAGCTCGAAGATATGACTGAATTGCTACAGTATCATGATCAAACTTAAATGGATGAGGAGTTACTTCTTATAGATGAGCAAAGAAA
>NW_021912771.1:0-506 GCF_006229205.1 Suricata suricatta | reverse complement strand
CAGTGGCCCTTAACTCTTCACTTCACGCTCTGGCTCACCCCCAGGGGCAGCTGGCCCAGGGGGCTCTCCGGGCTCCGGGATGAGGAAGGGGAGGCGTACGACCGTTATCTTGGGGAAGAGGATCAGGCCGGGGGCCGAGGCCGATACGCAGCAGGCCAGCTGGGTCCGCGAAGCCGCAGTCGGCGCAACCCCTTCCCGGCGCGGCTCGCGGTAACTACCGTTCCGAGGCGCCTGACTAAACCCTCAAAAGCAAGGGAGTGTCAAGGCTAACACTCGCGCCTTGGGCGGCAGACAAATGCGTCCCAGCGGGGAAGCCGGGAGCTTCGCGCCGCGGCGCCCCTAGGCGTCGGGCTGGGCGAGCAGGCAGCCGACGCCAAGCGGCGGGGCGCCGGCACAAGTTAGTTTTCCGGCCGAGCAGCCCTGCCACAGCCCGGGAAGAGGAACCGGCCCCACGTCCCGCGGACAGAACCGCCGGCAGCGTACGAGCGAGCAGGAGGGAGGGCGAC
>NW_021912770.1:0-506 GCF_006229205.1 Suricata suricatta | reverse complement strand
GTGATCTATCCATACAACAGAAACGTTTTCAACCTTCAAAAAGGAATAAAAAGTATTGATACATGCAACAACAAGGGGTGAACCTTGAAAACATTATGCTAAGTGAAAGATCAAGTCATATATTACTCCATTTATATGGAATTTCCCCAGTAGACAAATCCATGAAGACAGAAAATAGCTTTTCATTGCCATGGGGTTTTTTCTCAGGGTGATGAAAATGTTCTATAATTAGAAATATTTGTCAAACACTGTGAATACACTAAAAATCAGGAAACCTTATACTTTAAACGGATAAATTTATTATTTATGAAACTGAATCATTCAGACATTGCCAGTGAGACTATAATCCTGTACAGTCACTGGGAGAAACAGCTAGTTTATTATAAAACTAAACATCCAGGGGAGCCTGGCTGACTCAGCTGGTAGGACATGTGACTTGATCTCTGGGTTGCAAGTTTGAGCCCCATGTTGGGTGTGGAGATTCCTTAAAAAAAAACTTAAAAAAA
>NW_021912769.1:0-506 GCF_006229205.1 Suricata suricatta | reverse complement strand
CTGTGATAATCCTTTTAAAACATTGCTATCATCTCATAAAGATGAAAGACTCCAGGCTGCCAAAAAATAATTATTATAATTCTTTTTTCAAAATCATACTGTTGGGCTGCAGTTCATATCTGGTCCAGAATTAGAGAACATTTGCCAAAATAATAACACCTTCTATGTGCTCCTTTTCTTCCCAGCGGAGTCCAGGACTCCCAGGGAGGTTGTGTTCTCAGATAGTTGAACCCATTACCTCTCAGCAGGGAAAAGGAAGCCATCTCATTAGCTGGGGTATCTGCCTGAGATCACTTGTCCCAGGAAGGGTGGTGTCTTCAGGAAGATGTGGTACAAAGTGTGACAGGAGAGAAAAGTGTTTCCAGGCATTTGAATTTACTTCCCAGAAGAATCCTGAACAGTTGTGCATCCTTTACAGACTTACATAAATATGGAACAAACATTTTCGTCCCTTAGACTAACACAGAAGGATCTGGAACATCATTTCCCAGTACCTGGGGTTCATT
>NW_021912768.1:0-506 GCF_006229205.1 Suricata suricatta | reverse complement strand
GGGCTCAAACTCACCAACCATGAGATCATGATCTGATCTGAAGTCAAGGGTCTGATACTTAAGTGATTGAGCCACCCTCCTAGGTGCCCCTAGAAAACGTTCCTAGATGGCTTATTATTTATGAAACTGCCACTATCACCAGAAGGGGAAATGTCAACCAATCTCACCCTTAGTATGATATATTTTTCTGGGGTTCTTAACAACTTTCAGTTTAAATTAAATAGATCAGCATAAAAGTTAAAAATGAAGAAACACTTTCATTAATTCAGAATGTGGGTAAATAATATATATTTCCTAGAATTTTATGTAGACTCAACACAATGTATAAATATGTGTAGTCTTTTCAATGTCAATTACACCTCAGCAAAGTATAAAAAAACAATTAGGGGTTTAATTAAGGAGAATGTTACTGACCACAGTTCTTTTATTACACAGATTATAAAACAGCAATTCATAAGATAAAACCAGCAATAAAAATAGAAACAAAATTAATAAAGTCTCATTTG
>NW_021912767.1:0-1276 GCF_006229205.1 Suricata suricatta | reverse complement strand
TAGAGTCAAAAAAGCAAACTAGTTATCTTTCCCCCTCCAAAGTTATAATATTCCCTTTAATTTCAAATTATAATTTATATAGTAATGCTTTTATTTTTATTTTTTCTTGGCTTCAGAGCAAGAACAACAAATAATATAAGAAAGTGTAATATAGGTATTTGCAATTGATAGGGTCAGTTTTCTTTGTGTCTCATTTCCAGGAACAACTTTCATCAGTTTATACTATACCAAACATATTAGAGGAAAAGAAAGTGCATAAGGATAATGTGGTGTATCTCAATTCATTGATTACCAGTGGTTATACCAAGAAAGTGGATATCACATTTATTCCACAGAGGGTAAGTACTTTGGAAGGTTCTTCATATCATGGTATAATCTCATATCTTTCCCAAATACATTTTATGCAAATCACCCAAATGAATGTCCAAAGATTATCTTTCATAGCTATGATTTAAAGGTATCCTTTTGCTAATTCCCGCTGTTTCAACTCAGTAAGTTCACCTTGTTTATCTTCCAATATCTGGTTTTCTCTATTACTATTTCTATATTGACATTTTAGTTGTCCTTGAAAAACGAAACTACTTTTTGCTCAATGCCATTCCCTGTAGCCATTTGGTTATCAAGTTCTGTAGATATATTTTCTTGGTATTGCTCAGGCCCTACCCTTCCTCTTTGTACTTTTACTACTACCTTACTTGGGAGTTTCATACTAAGCAACACTAGATTTATTCAGTAGCTTTCTAAACCATCCATAATTAAAGAGGTGGAGATGTCTTGGAGACAAAGGCTTGCCAATGCCCATTAAACCATGCTGAATAAGAAACCACCAGCCTCCTCTGCCTTCTACTATGAAGTTAATGTTCTTATGACTTCCGCATAAGACATAAAAGTAACAAACCCAAATGATCTTCTAATTCCATCTCTTCCTTGTTTTGACATCCTAAAAAAAATGAATAGCAGAGGATCATCAGAAGTAATCAGAAATAGTGATGCCTACATAACCCCTGACGTCATGTAAAAGGAACATATACACTAACACAGATTTAGAAGTAAATTTATAGTTTTAAGTTAATCATTCTGGACACTGTCTGGATACTCACATGTTTGCTGGCTTTTCTACTCATGCCTCCTCTGGATATGGTTGTTTATGTTAAGATCTGGAGTCCTGAAGCCACAACAGCAGAGCTGATCAGGAAAAGAGAGCTGCTGCGGGAGAGGCTCAGTTATGAGGTAGATTTTGAGGACTTCATGATGCCCTTTCAGAAGAACGTCAAGG
>NW_021912766.1:0-2567 GCF_006229205.1 Suricata suricatta | reverse complement strand
ATCCTTTGCATTTTAGCAACCAGAGAAATCAGATTAGTAATATAGGAAAAACAACAATTTGTACAACTGAAACAGGTATGTTTTCCAATATATTAAAATTTAGCATTTATTGAAACCATGGTGTTTCAGAAAAAGTGTTACGTGATTAAAAACAGATGGTTGAAAATTCTCAGAAAAACACTTCAGGGAGCCTGAGTGGCTCAGTCGGTTTAGTATCTGACTCTTAGTTTCAGCTCAGGTTATGATCCCATGGTTCATGAGTTTGAGCCTGGAGTCAGTGCCTGCTTGGGATTCTCTCTCTCTCCCTCTAAAACTTTTGTAATTAAAATATTAAAAACAATACTGAGACACAGAGATATTATATAATTGGTCTAAAGTAATTCTAAGAAGCAGGTCCAATCTCTTAATCAAGGTTCATGTTGGTCAAAAGGCCATGTTTCACCGGTCGCATCATGCTAAATACAGAATGTTGCGGACACACATTCCATAATCCTTTTATTCAATATTCCTAGTTAGTGAAAGAATTTGGAGTGTGTTTTACTGTTGTTGGGATACAGAATATTGAAGTAGGCAAGATTACCCACTGGAGTCAGTTTTAAAACTGTTTTACCAAATATTCTGAGCATTTATTTTCTCACTCACAAATAAGATTAGAATCCCTATCTTGCAGAATTGTTGGAAGAAGGGCATATAATATTTGTAAGCAAAAGAATGCCTGGCATACAAAAGGTGTTTTTAAATGTTAACATCTCTCCATGGACTTAAGTCTCTGCATATTTCCCTTTGGCCTGGTGCCATGAAAATAAATAGAGTTAAGCATTTCAATGGAATTTTGACATTATTAAATGTTGAGAGGTTTAATACAAATTTTATACACCTAGTAGGATTAGAGGGGCCTTGTTAGCTTTACAAAATGATTTGCAGAACTGGCATAGACAGAGTCTAAAATAAGGAGAGTTGTTTTGTTTTGTTTTCAGTTATTTGTTGGGTGGTCCATATGTTTTATATGAGAAATAAGTTGTAAAAAATGATGAAGTGCTTGTCAAATATAAAAAGATTAATTAATACTAATGTTATAAAAATCTTAAATCTCTACAAATAAATTTACTCTCAAAACGGAGCTAAATGTTTGTGTCTCTATGTTTTTTCAATTTTCAAATCAATTCTTCCTTCAGAAAGTGCACACAGAATAAAAAATTTAGCTCTCTGAGTGTTTGAAGAAAATTGGACTAAATATGAATAAATACATTTGTCCTGTGAGTAATTATTTTTTCCATTGTATACAAATATATTTAATAGGTTTTATTCTTCTTCATTAAACTTACAATTTTTCAGTCTCTTTGGAAGACAGTGTGGCAGTTCCTTAGAAGACAAAACATTACCCTTACCATACAATCCAGCACTTGTACTTCTTGGTCTTTACCCAAAGGAACTGAGAAACGAAAACACACAAAATTAAAGCATACAAAAACCTACACATGTATCTATATGCAACTTTATTAATAATTGACAAAACTTAGAAGCAACCAAGATGTCTTTCAGGAGGTGACTGGATGAATAAACTGTGGACTATCAGGACAATGGAGGATTATTGCAATCAAGTCATGAGAAGACACGGAAGACACTTAAGTGCATATTATTACTAAGTCAAAGAAACCAATCTGGGATGACTAGAAATTGTCTGACTCTAACTCGACGACATTCTGGAAAAAAGAAAACTCTAAAGATCATGAAAAGATTATTTATTGCCAGGTGTTAGAAGGAGAGATGAATAGACAGAGAACAGAAAAATTTTAGGGTGCAAAAACTATTTGGAATGATACTACACTGATGGATATATGTTATTTTCATTCGCTAAAACTCATAGAATAAACAACACAACACCAAGAGTGAATCCTAATGAAAACTATGGCTTTTGGGTGATAATAATATGTCAGTGTAGATTCATCAATAATAACAAATGTAACAATCTGTTGAGGGGTATTGATTATGGAGAAAGCTATGCAGGTATGAGGACACGGAGTATATGGGAATTCCTTGTACTTTCTGCTCCATTTAGCTGTAAACCTAAACTGCTGTAAAACTCAAGTTTACTAATTAAAAGAAATGACATGTTAGGTGCAAAAAGAGATTCTCCAAATGCACTGTGAGAACCCATGAAAAAAATGGGAGTAACAGAAATGAACAATTATTTAAAGATGTAATTCAAGAAAACAGTCTTTCAAAGAAAAATTAATTACATATTAAAGAGGTCACCATGACACTAGGAAAATTTATCCAAATGGATCCAACTAAAGAATTTTGCCCCAAGCCTAATAAAGTTGTCATACTTCAAAAAAAGTATCTTTCATATTTCAAAAAGTAAATTCAAGAAGTAACTAGAAAAGCAATAAAGGCACTTATAAGAGAAAAACCAGCCTGATCTCTGTTTTTCCACAGCCACATTAAAAGCTAGAAGTCAGTGAAGCAATATCTACAATTTCAAAGATGAAAAGAAAAGGAATTTTTTGTTTTTTATTTGGAAATATTCTCATTCTAATACAGAAACAACCATCAACAAACATGAG
>NW_021912765.1:0-506 GCF_006229205.1 Suricata suricatta | reverse complement strand
AAAGGATACATAGTGAATTTCTACCTTGGAAAGACGGGTAACTATAAACACAAAATGATATTCAAGAAAACAACATGTCACATTTGCTTAATGTATGATTTTTATTCTATGTACAATTTTTAATTAATTTGGTAATATTTATTTATTTTTGAGACAGCAGAGATGGAGCATGAATGAAGGAGGGGCAGAGAGAGAGAAGGAGACACAGAATCCAAAGCAGGCTTCAGGCTCTGAGCTGTCAGCAGACTTGAGCTGAAGTCAGACACAACCTACTGAGCCACCCAGGTGGCCTATTACACATACAAATTTAAAATAATGGAATGGAGGGTGTCTAGGTGGTTCAGTCGGTTGAGCGTCCGGCTCTGGCTCAGGTCATGATCTCACAGTTGGTGGGTTTGAGCCCCGCATCGGGCTCTGTGCTGACAGCTAGCTCAGAGCCTGGAGCCTGCTTCGGATTCTGTGTCTCCCTCTCTCTCTGACCCTCCCCTGCTCTCACTGCCTCTGTC
>NW_021912764.1:0-506 GCF_006229205.1 Suricata suricatta | reverse complement strand
AAAATAGAGCTACTTATAACCCAACAATTGTACTACTAAGTATTTATCCAAAGAATACAAAAATGTTGATTCAAAAGGGTACCTGAACCCCAATGTTTATTGCAGCACTATCAGCAATAGTCAAAGAATGGAGACAGCCTAAATGCCCATCAACTGAAGAATGGATAAATAAGATGTGGATAAATAATATATATATATATAATGAAATATTACTCGGGGATCAAAAAAGAATGAATTATTTTCATTTGCAACCATGTAGATGGAACTAGAGTGTATTATGCTAAGCAAAATAAGTCAGAGATAAACAAATACCATCTGATTTTACTTATATGTGGAATTTAAGATGACACCAAGAAATGGAAAAATATTCCCTGTTCATGGATCGGAAGAATAAACATTGTGAAAATGTCATTACTACCCAAAGCAATCTACACATTCAGTGCAATCCAAAATTGCACCCATATTCTTCTCAAAACTAGAACAAACTATTCTCAAATTCATATGGA
>NW_021912763.1:0-506 GCF_006229205.1 Suricata suricatta | reverse complement strand
GTGGGTGCGCGGCGGCAGGGTCGTGTCCGTGTGCGAGCCCTGCTGCCAGGCAGCGAGGAGCACTTCTCATGTGTTGGTTGCCGGCCGCGGACCTTCTCGGGTGTCCGCTAAGGTCTTTGACCTATTTTTTAATGAGTTGTTTTCTTATTGTTGAGTTTTGAGAGTTCTTTGTATATTCTGGATCCCAGTCCCTTGCCGGATGTGTCTTTTCCAAACACCTTCTCCCTGTCCATGCTTGTCTCCCTCTCCTCACACCGTCTTCTGCAGAAGTCTCCGCTTTGCTGGCGCCTAGCTTGCCCACTGTCTTTTACGGAGGGTAGCTGGTGCTGGGTCTCCAAAGTCCCTGCTGTGCCCAGGCCGAAAGGCTCTCTCCTACGCCATCCCAGGGGGGCATACTTTTGCCTTGTACACTTAGGTATGGGATGCACTCTGGGTTACTTGTGAAGGTGTAAGGTCTGCATCTGGCTTCATCTCTTGTCACGTGGACGTCCAGATGCTGCAACGCC
>NW_021912762.1:0-506 GCF_006229205.1 Suricata suricatta | reverse complement strand
TGAAGACACCAAGGAACCTTAAATGCATATTATACTAAGTGAAAGAAACTAATCTGACAAGGCCAAATACATGACATTCTAGAAAAGGCAAAACTATGGCTTTGGTAACAAGATCAGTGGATGCCAGAGGATAAATAGGTGCTGAGGAGTTTTAGAACAGTGAAACTATCCTGTATGATACTATAGTGCTGGATACATGTTATTTTATATATTTGTCAAAATCTGTAGAGTATAAAACACACAGAGTGAACCCTAGTAAAAACTATGGGCTTTGGGTGAAATGATGTGTCAGTGTAGACTCAACTGTAATGTGCTATTCTACTACAGAGTGTTGACCGTCGGGGAGGCTGTGCATGGGCTGGAGGTGTGTATTTGGGAGCTTTCTTGTTCTTGTTTCTCACTTCTGCTGTGAACCTAAAACTTATCTAAAAATTAAAACGTATTAAAAACAATAAAGGCAAGGTTACATTTCTCGATTAACAAAAATAGAGAATTTTTGTTGTTAG
>NW_021912761.1:0-506 GCF_006229205.1 Suricata suricatta | reverse complement strand
TTTGGTCACTTATAAAGGAATTACTCTTTGGGGACCCTGCATGTTTTGAGTACTGAGTCAAGAACAAAAAGTACAAGGTAAGTTAGCAACATTCCTTTCTTTTGGACAAGTGTCACAGTTTAAATTGATCACAGTTTTAGTGATGTTACTATCAGGATATTCATAAATACGGCTGACTTTAATTCTTATTGTTAGAGTCTATGCATTTTTACTCATATTTTATTCACCCTGCAGCATTTTATGGGTGATGAATTGGTGGAAAGTGATCTCACTTATATACACTTTCTACAAGTTATTGATTTATTTGGCCACTGGTACAGAAAATTAACAGGAGCAAATTGGAGACACTGAGCAATAGAAAAATATTTCTTGAATCAGCTTTTTCATGGCACATCAGCTCACTAATCTTGTAACGTCTTCTGCTGAGCCCCTCTACAAATGTAGAATCTTTTTAGAGCTAAAGTAATAGCTAAATTCTTCCTATGTGAAATGCCAATGCTGTTTGA
>NW_021912760.1:0-506 GCF_006229205.1 Suricata suricatta | reverse complement strand
GAGAGACTTTGTGTACACACACAAACAGACACCCTCAGACATAGGCACAGAGTTACATGCAAATATGGTTTTGCATTCTTTTTATTTATTTATTTATTTTTAATTTTTTTTTATATTTGAGAGAGAGAGACAGAGAGAAAGAGTCAGAGAGTGAGCAGGGGAAGGGCAGAGAGATGGAGACACAATCTGAAGCAGGCTCCAGGCCCTGAGCTATCAGCACAGAGCCTGATGCAGGGCTCGAACTCACGAGCAGTGAGATCATGACCTGAGCTGAAGTTGGATGCTTCACCAACTGAGCCACCCAGGCGCCCCAAAACTGTATTCTTTTATGAGAATACAGTCCATAAGGTGAAGCCACAAGGACACAAAAGGCTCAGGAAAACAGCTGACTATACTCACAGGTCCTAGAGACAGGAAGCACAGCACACCCCACGGGGTCACACGGGAAAGACATCAATGTGGTCAGGATACAGGAGCAAGGGAAGCACTTAGCCCAGGGCTTTTAT
>NW_021912759.1:0-506 GCF_006229205.1 Suricata suricatta | reverse complement strand
GTAGAATTCCTCTGGGATGCCATCCAGCCCTGAACTCTTGTTTGTTGAAAGAGTTTCGATTACTGATTCAATTTCTTTGCTGGTTATAGGTCTGTTCTAATTTTATATTTCTTCATGCTTCAGTTTTGGTAGTTTATATGTTTCTAGGATTTTATCCATTTCTTTCAGATTGCCCATTTTGTTGGCATATAATTGTTCATAATATTCTCTTGATATTGTTTGTATTTCTGAGGTGTTGTGATCTCTCCTTTTTCATTCATGATTTTATTCATTTGGGCCCTTTCCTTTTTCTTTTTGAGAAGTATGTCTAGGGATTTATTAACTTTGTTAATTCTTTCTGTGAACAAGTGCCTAGTTTTGCTGATCTATTCTACAGAGGGTTTTGTTTTGTTTTTATATCATTGATTTATGCTCTAATCTTTATTATTTCCCTTCTTCTGCTGGTTTTGGGCTTTATTTGCTATTCTTTTTCAGATCCATTCAATGTAAGGTTAGATTGTTTTTTT
>NW_021912758.1:0-506 GCF_006229205.1 Suricata suricatta | reverse complement strand
TGTTCGAGGGTCAACTTTACTTTGATTCTGACTGTATCACGTTCTTGAAAAAACAAATCTGTGGAGAAAATTTAAAGATCAGTGGTAGCCAAACCTATTAAATGTACAACACCAATAATGAATCATCAGGTAAACTGTGGACTGTGAGTGATTTTGATGTGTCAATGTGGGTTTATCTTTTTTTTTAAATAAATACCATTCTTGTGTGTGATGCTGACATTGGGGAGGCTATGTATGGGTGGTAGCAAGGAGCATATGGAAATCTCTGTGCCTTCTCAGTTTTGTTGTAAGCCTAATATTTTTTTTAAAAAAGTATGCACTGGATAAAGGTAAAAGTTGGGAAGCAGTGTGTAAAGGTAAGCATAAGTAAAAAGTTGGAATTATAAGATGCTGCTTTACCAGCAGTAATTTAGTGATCATGGTCAAGTCTCTTAGATCCTTTCTACCTCCACATCTGTGACATGAGATGAATAATATTTCACCAGATTGTTCAGAGAGAATGAGAT
>NW_021912756.1:0-506 GCF_006229205.1 Suricata suricatta | reverse complement strand
GTGTGTGCACACATGAAGCATGTGTTCCTAACACAGGTGCATGTGTGCAGGCACATGATGCATATGGCCCTATGCACACGTTTGTGAGAGTGAACATGCGTGTGTGCACATGATGCGTGTGATCCTAGAACACGTGTGCCAGTGCAAAGAGATGGAAGCATGGAGGAGCTTCTAGGGCCGCGTGACATTTCTCCTCAGATCTTTCTGGATTCCATCAGCCTTTCCAGGTTGTTCAGTTGTGCCTCTTCCCGAAGCCGCTGTGGAGCCCAGCGGTCATGGAGGAAGGACAGAACGGAGTCGGTCCTGACGCCCATGCAGGGCATCCAGGAGGCGGCATCCAGAGACCTGAGCCCTGCCTGGGCCTGTACAAACGTGCTGAGCATCTCACTGGGAGGTAGCCGGGGAGGCACAACCATGATGAAGACCTGGCCCCGTGGCTGTGGACGCTGACACAACAGTCACCAGGGGGGACGTGGCCTTTGCCAAAAAGCCACATGACTTACTCA
>NW_021912755.1:0-1276 GCF_006229205.1 Suricata suricatta | reverse complement strand
GCACCCTCCTACACTGCTGGTGGGAATGTAAACTGGTGCAGCCGCTCTGGAAAACAGTGTGGAGGTTCCTCAAAAAACTATCAACAGAACTCCCCTATGACCCTGCCCCACTCTTGAACTCCTACAGACTGTTCTCCACAGAGCAGAGTGATCCTTCTAAAAGATAAATGGGATTGTGCCATTCTCCTCCTCTTAACCCTCCAAGAGCTTCCCACCCTTGGCCAATGTTTAATAACCTGTGTGAAATCACTGAGCACATAGTTGGGAAGACATGGTAACAGTCTGATGTTAAGTAGTATAAATGGAATCCAAAATACCATGGTTCCCACCACACTTTGAAAAAAGTCCAGAATGCATTCAGTGACTTCAAAGCCCTACAGGGTCTGCCTCTGCTACCCCTCAGATCTCAATGTTCTTATTCACAGTCCTTAGCCATACTGGCCTCTTTGTTATTTCTAAACCATCCCAAGGATATGCCCATCTCAGTGAATGTTCCTCCCACAGATATTCACAGTGAAGCAAATAGCCTCACTGCATTCTAGTCTCTACTGAAAGGCTGCTTCCTCAATGCACTAATTAGGACCCCTACTTCTCCAAATCCTTACCCTTGATAGTTTTAACACTGAGTAACATTCTACTAAAATTTAATTTATCTGTCTATAAATCCACTGGGGATGTAAGTTCCTTGCAGCAAAGGACATTGACTTGTTCACTGCCCCAGAATCTAGAAATTTTCTTTGGACATCACAGATACTCATTAAGTAATGATTGACTGACTATATGAATGAACGAAGCAACTAATGAATGGTATTTCTCAAAATAAAAATACAGAAGTATGACTGAATGGAAAGGGGTATGGCGCAAGAACAAGCATCTGTCCTAAGTGAGTCCCTGAACAGCAGTGAGACACAACTTATAAATGCCTTGGTCTTTCAAGTGAGGAACAAATGACAGAAGTGAAGACTGAAGGCAAAAATAATGTGCTAAAGAAAATAGGCAAGATTCAGATACAAGGAGCTGAGGTAGAGTTGTTTTAAAGAAAGAAAAGAATAAAGACAAATTAAGCATTATTCTGATCTCGTAAAGAAAGTACAGAGAAGGACAGATACCATATGTTTGCACTCATAGGTCTAACAGTAGAACAGGAGAAACCTAATGGAGGGCCAGGGGGAGGGGAAGAGGGAAAGAGAATTGGGGAGAGAGAGGGATGCAAAACCTGAGAGACTACTGAATACTGAAAACAAACTAAGGGTTGAAGGGGAAGGGGGAAAGGGGA
>NW_021912754.1:0-506 GCF_006229205.1 Suricata suricatta | reverse complement strand
GAAGAGATCTAAATATTTTTGTGACCATTAGACTGGGAAATATATGCTTTTAAGTAGTAAATCTGTGGCATTTGAAACACTTAAAATAGAAGTCAAAAGGAAGAGGAGGAATATAATTAACCTAAAAGGTTATTAATAGCTAACAATGTTTTTCAGAACTCTATTGGGCTAATATTACCCAAGCCCATCTGGTGACTTCTACTGGAATTGTGTCACACATTGGAGGGGTAACCTGAATGTAGGTGCAACCTCGGGCATTACAGAATGTCCCAGAAGAAAGCAGGATTTGTTGTTGTGGATTTCAAACCCTTGTGTCTGAGCCCCAGACCATTATAATTTTCAGTTCAGTTCTTTGACATAAGTGCGAGGTTTTCTGAAAGTAATAAGTGTTTTGGGGGCACCTGGGTGGCTCAGTTGGTTAAGCATCTGACTTCGGCTCAGATTATAATCTCACAGTTCATGGGTTCTGGCCCCACCTTGGACTCTGTGGAGCCTGGTTCAGATTT
>NW_021912753.1:0-506 GCF_006229205.1 Suricata suricatta | reverse complement strand
TTTGTGAATCTGTGCTGTTATGATGCTTGAACAATGATTCCTAAACTTTCTTGTACATAATTTACTTGGAGGTCCTGTCATGCGGATCCTGATCTAGTAGGTCTGGGTTAAGACCCAAGATACTGCAGTTCTAACAAGTTCCCAGGTGATGACAATGATATTGGTGCATGAACCAAACTCTACTAAATAACTTCAATGCTCCATCTCCCATCGAGAAACTAATCATTTCTTTATATAAGTAAAGATATCTACACTTAGGAGAGTTCATATTTAAAGAAACTTCAATGTACCTTTGAACATTATTTTTTTAAAAATCTAACCATAAAGCATTTATCTATTGTAAAAAATATATCAAGTTTACCACTATGCACTTTATTATTTTTGGCTATATTTTTATTAAAAGCTGACAATTCCAATTACTGGAAAGGATGTGGAGGAATAGGAGCTCTCGTTCATTTTGGATGGTACAGCCATTTTGGAAGATAGTTTAGCAGTTTCTACTGCTA
>NW_021912752.1:0-506 GCF_006229205.1 Suricata suricatta | reverse complement strand
GGGCTGGCCTCGTCCCTGCGATCACCCACCTGCCACCGGTGGGTGCCTGCTTGGAGACTGCCTGTCTATGTGCATCTCTGGAAAGAGGACTGACCTCCTCTTCTGCCGGGGGAGGTTGTCCCCACACTGTCCCAGCTGCTGCTACTCATCCCGAAGTATGTTCCAGAAATAAACATCTCCCAAGCAGTTTGCAGCTGGGGGCAGAGGTCAAGTGGTGGTGGTTTCGGATGGAGGGAGAGGTATGATGAGTGTAGATGTCTTAGTTGATATTTGGGTAGCAATTCCTTCTGTAAGGCTTTTTTTCTATGCTGAGCGTTCGTGAGAGAAATGTGGGTGCAAAAGCTGGGCTTACGGCCTCTTAAAGACTCCTCCCTCAGTGCAGACTGAAAGTGAAGCATGGTGTGGAGGATTATTGCAAGGGAAATGGGCCGGCACCTCCCTTTTGTGTCTGCAGGGCTTTAAACAGACTCCGTGAGTTCCTGGGGACCCTGACCTTGCTCATGAAG
>NW_021912751.1:0-506 GCF_006229205.1 Suricata suricatta | reverse complement strand
CAGAAGTTCATTTTTGCTTTTGTTTCCCTGGCCTCTGGTGATGTGTCTATTAGGAAGTGGCTTCAATCAAGGTCACAGAGCTTGCTGCCTGCGTTAGAAGTTTTATTTTAAAACTATTTAGAAATTCATGTTTGCATGCAGTGTGACTTCTTAATGTTCATCGTGGAAAGTATCTTATTCTCATAGTCTGTTGGTACTTCTAATGTCTGTTTGGGTGAGTTAATAAATGCAGGAAAATGGCGTGTCAATGGAGAGACAGAATTTTGGTTTGTAACGTATCAACTCAATTTTTGGTGGCATTTCGAAATGCTTTCAGGGTATTTAGCCCAGGAAAAGCTGTGTGGTGATAAAACGTAGAACTTCAAATCGTAGTAGAATCTGAATTGCCTGTGGTCCGGTTGCTTCCAGAAAGTTGTACGTCTGCTCTCTGTCTTTCAGAAGGAGCGGTACATCGTCATCAGCAAAGTCAATGAAGAAGAACGGAAAAGGAGGGAGCAGCAGAAACA
>NW_021912750.1:0-506 GCF_006229205.1 Suricata suricatta | reverse complement strand
ACCCCAAAACCAACCCAATTTAAAAATGGGCAGAAGACATGAACAGGCATTTCTCCAAAGACCTATCTATGGCCAACAGACACACAAAAAGATGCTCCACACCTCTCATCCTCAGGAAAATGCAAATCAAAACCACAATGAGCTCTCCCCTCATACCTTTCAGAATGGATAAAATAAGCAATACAAGAAACAGGTGTCGGAATGCAGAGAAAAAGGAGCCTTATGCACTTTTGGTGGGAATACAAACTGGTGCAGGCATTGTAGAAAAGTTAATAGAACTATCCTATGATACAGGAATTGCAAATAGAAAAACACTAGACACACACACACACAGGAATATTACTCAGCCATAAAAATGAAATCTTGCCATTTGCAGCAACCTAGATGGAGCTAGAGAGTGTAATGCTGAGTGAAAATAGGTCAGATACCATAGGATTTCTTAAGTGTAGAATTTAAACAAATGAACATTGGGAGAAAGGTAAACCAAGAAACTGGCTCTTAACTCT
>NW_021912749.1:0-506 GCF_006229205.1 Suricata suricatta | reverse complement strand
ACCCCAAAACCAACCCAATTTAAAAATGGGCAGAAGACATGAACAGGCATTTCTCCAAAGACCTATCTATGGCCAACAGACACACAAAAAGATGCTCCACACCTCTCATCCTCAGGAAAATGCAAATCAAAACCACAATGAGCTCTCCCCTCATACCTTTCAGAATGGTTAAAATAAGCAATACAAGAAACAGGTGTCGGAATGCAGAGACAAAGGAGCCTTATGCACTTTTGGTGAGAATACAAACTGGTGCAGGCATTGTAGAAAAGTTAATAGAACTATCCTATGATACAGGAATTGCAAATACAAAAACACTAGACACACACACACACAGGAATATTACTCAGCCATAAAAATGAAATCTTGCCATTTGCAGCAACCTAGATGGAGCTAGAGAGTGTAATGCTGAGTGAAAATAGGTCAGATACCATAGGATTTCTTAAGTGTAGAATTTAAACAAATGAACATTGGGAGAAAGGTAAACCAAGAAACTGGCTCTTAACTCT
>NW_021912748.1:0-506 GCF_006229205.1 Suricata suricatta | reverse complement strand
GGGCCGGCTTCCAGAAAGGGGCCGGCGCTGCCCCCCGCGGCCCCTGGTCCATGCTCTTGCTCTCGGGACACACGGGATGCTGGGTTGCCCTGGCGATCCTCGGTGTGTGTGTGTGCGCGGGGGATGGGGGGGGGGGACCCACAGGGGCTGCCTCCAGGGTGCACTGAAAAAAATCTGGATGCCCCCAAAGACGTCCACTGAGGGCCGGTCGGGACCTCCTTGGCAGGTCCTTAGCTTTGCTACAGAGTAGAAAAGCAGAAAAAGTTACAACCCAGCCGCGGGGAAGCCTGTCTACTCCCATGCTTCTCCCCCCCCCCCCCCCCCCGCAACCCCTGCTTAGCCCACTCTCCCCCTCCACCCCTACCTCCCCGGCCGTGGCTTGACACCTAAGCCATTCTGCCTCGCTCCGATGGAGGCATCAGGAAATAAAGATACTTTTATACTTTAGGGTCAATGAAAATAAACTGACAAGGAAAACTGTCAGGGCTTCCTACCCCCACCCCCTC
>NW_021912747.1:0-506 GCF_006229205.1 Suricata suricatta | reverse complement strand
CCTCCTCCGAGCACCCGCCCCCAGGCCCGAGGGGCTCCCGGCCTAGAAGTCCTCGTCCTCCACCCATCCAAAGACCCGCTTCATCTCGGCCAGGAAGCCCCGATAATCATTGAGGAGGGGGCTCTTCTTCCTGATGTAGGGGATCACCCACTGCAGGGCCGGCCCCGTGAGGCGGGTGATGAGGAACGTCACCTTCAGGGCATCGCTGGAGAACAGGGTCTCGTCCACTAGCATGTAGGCGCCCGTCTGCACGATGAACTCCGGGAGGCGGTCGGTGTCGCCGTCAAAGGTCTCGGGGAAGGGAATCGGGTTCCTCCACCGCCGTGTCTGGGGCCGCAGGGGCAGGGCGAGGAGGGCCTTGATCAGCTGCACTCGGCCGTCCATCGCGCCCTGCTCGCGCTGGCTGGGCTGGCTGGGCTGTGCAGGGCGGGGCGGGGCTGAGCGGGGAGGCGTGGCGGGAAGTGCGTGTGCGCGGAGGCGGCCCGGGGCCGGGGGCGGGCCCAGGG
>NW_021912746.1:0-506 GCF_006229205.1 Suricata suricatta | reverse complement strand
GCAGCTCCTTCCAAAACGGGCCGGCCTGGGGCTCCTGGGTGGCTCAGTCGGTTGAGCGTCCGACTTCGGCTCAGGTCATGATCTCACACTCCGTGAGTCTGAGCCCTGAATCAGACTCTCTGCAGACAGCTCAGAGCCTGGAGCCTGATTCAGATTCTGTGTCTCCCTCTCTGCCCCTTCCCTGCTAGTATGCTCTCTCGTTCAAAAATAAAATAAAATAAAATAAAATAAAATAAAATAAAATAAAATAAAATAAAATAAAATTCTAAAAAAAAAAAAAAAAAACCAAAACAGGCCCGCCTTCCCACTGCCTTACTCACCTGGGCAGGCCCCTGCTCAACTGGGGAAACCGCGGCTCGTAAGTGCACGTTGGCCAATTTTCACACACGCGGGGGAAGAGAGAGGGGGATGAGGACAGTGACCTCTTGACACTGTCTTCCTCCTTGATACCTCCCGAGGGTTTAATTTTTTTAAATGTATTTTATTATTTGTATGTGTGTGTGTGT
>NW_021912745.1:0-506 GCF_006229205.1 Suricata suricatta | reverse complement strand
AATAAATAAAACATTAAAAAATGTTAAAAAAAAAAGTTAATTGGAATTTTTTTTTATTCATGAGATTAAAAATACAGAGATAATGCATGTATAGAACCCAGCAAAATGCCTGGCAAGTGAGAGTTACTTAATATATTATATCTTATTTTATATATGTGTGTGTATATATATATGTGTGTGTGTATGTATATTTTAATCTCAATCAAAGCCATGTTCAGCACATTTTAATAAATACTGCAACATAAATCTTGGCGCCCTCCAGCGCCTCTAACCTACACCGTCTCCTATGGTTTGGCAAAGTTCTAGGACTGGATCTTTTATATTCTAGTTGCTGTTTAACCTTAGTTGTTTTAGTGGTGTTTTGTTTCTGTTTTTACTTTTCTAGGTCCCAGGCCATTTGGGGCTGTTGTGGTCTAGGGACGGGAGGTTAGCTAGAAATCATTGCCAGAGTAGAGGACAAAAAAGAAGTTCTCTGACTAAGAGATAAGTTAATCTTTCTGTAAGAG
>NW_021912744.1:0-1276 GCF_006229205.1 Suricata suricatta | reverse complement strand
ACCTGGGAAACCCTCCTTGACATTGGTCTTGGTAATAATATTTTGATCTAATGCCAAATGCACAAGCAACAAAATAAAAAATCAACAAGTCAAACTACATCACCCTAAAAAGCTTCTGCAACTCAACAAAATGAAGAGGCAGCCTAAAGAATGGGAAAACCTATTTGTAAATCATATACCTGATGAGTTAATATCCCAGACACATGAGAAACAGGAAACTGCTGTGCACTGTGGGTGAAATCATAAATTGGTACAGCCACTATGAACAACAGTATGGAGTTTCCTCAGAAAATTAAACCTAGCACTATCATAGGATTTAGCAATTTCACTTCTGGGAATATATCCAAAGGAAATGAACATATTGTCAGAGAGATATCTGCACCCCTATGCTCATGGTCACATTATCTATAATAGCCAATACAATACATGGAAACAAGTTATCCATCAACAGATAAATGGATAAAGAAGCTATGATACACACACACACACACACACACACACACACACACACACACACACATACACACACACACAAATATTATCCAGCCATTAAAAAGGAAGGAAATTCTGCCATTTGTGACAATATAGGTAGATATTGAGGACATTATGCTGAGTGAAATAAGTCAAAGAAACACAAGTGCTGTATGATCTCACTTATATGTAGAATCAAAAAACAAAACAAAACCCTCAAATTGAAAGAAGAGACATTGGATGTGTGGTCACCAGAGGTTGGGTGGTGGGGAGATTGAAGCTGGTCAAAGATATAAACTTCAGTTGTCAAGATAAATAAGTACTAGGGATGTAATAAATAAGTACTAGGGATTTGGGAAAAATCACATACAACATGAAGACTATAGTTAACATAGCTAGATGGTATATTTGAAAGTTCTTAAGGGAATACATCCTGAGAGTTCTCATCACTAAGAAAAAATACCTTTTTCTTTTTTTGTATCTATATGAGATGATGGATATTAACTAAACTTACAGTGATAATCATTTCACAATATATGTAACTCAAGTCCTTATGCTATACAGCTTAAACTTAACGTAATATATGTCAGTTATATCTCAATAAAATCTGGTGAGGAGGAAAAAATTAAAATTAGAAATTCATACAACCCAATAGCAAAAATAAATAAATAATCTGATTTTAAAATGGGCAAAAGACCTGAATAGATATTTTTCCAAAGAAATTATACAAATGGCCAGCAGGTACCTGAAAACATGAAAAGATGCTCAACATCGCTAATTATCAAGGAAATGCAAAAAAAAAAAA
>NW_021912743.1:0-506 GCF_006229205.1 Suricata suricatta | reverse complement strand
CAGCCCAGAGCCTGATGTGGGGCTTGAACTCATGAACTATGAGATCATGACCTGAGCTGAAATCTAAGAGTTAGACGCTTAACCAACTAAGCCACCTGGGTGCCTCTAACCTCCAACACATTCTTAAAGATTACAGAAAGCTTTTGCTTGTTATTTTATCAGAAATTAATGCTTAGAACCTTTTAAAGTGTATATTTTTAGTCCATTTTAAGTGACCACAAGAACGCCATTAGATGTCATGACATATATAGCACATATTTTATGAAAGATAATTATTATTTCCAAAGCATAATATGAGGAGAGTGGCTTTCTTTTCTATATTTGAAAAGATACTTAATGTCTATTTATTGGAAGACAACTGGATTCTCATGTCTGTGTCTGTAGTCATTCTGTTTTAACATAGATCCAAATAGCAAAACAGAGAATCCTGAAAATCTTCCAAAAGGGTCTTGGGACTTCTAGTGTATTTATTTGGACCCTACTTAGAGAACTGCTGATATATATAT
>NW_021912742.1:0-506 GCF_006229205.1 Suricata suricatta | reverse complement strand
AAACATTAACGTCCTGCACCTGGCACTTTCGCTCACACCTGCGCTCACAGCTGCCACGCCGGCTGCAGGGTCCTAGCCCCATCCACCACCCAGGGGGTCCCAGGGGTGCGCATCCCCCTCCCCACCGTGCACCCCAAAGCTGCACCACGTCACCCCCCACGGCTTCCATAACAGTCCCAAATCCCTACAACTGCCCATGGCATGCTAGGATTTCGACCCCAAAGGCCCTCGATGGACCTGCGTTGCCATAAAACAAGCCCTGGGAAAACCCTACCGGCCGAAGAGGAAGATACTCTAGGAGGTGCGGAAAAAAACAGCTTCTTTCTCGCTATTTAAAATAAACAGCCCCACAGTCCCCTCCCAGCAGTGCGGCCACACAGGGCTGTCACTTACAGCAGATACGGGCCCTCGATGTTCCTGGAGTCGCCTCCTCCATCGCCTCTGAGGGAACGCTTCTCTGAGCTAATCTCCCAGGAAGTGTAGGCGCAGCCTCAAGAGGGAGGTGC
>NW_021912741.1:0-506 GCF_006229205.1 Suricata suricatta | reverse complement strand
TTCCACTTTCATGATAGATAATTGTTCTTTGAAGACCTTTTACTTCTCTTGCTTAATATTATATTTTCATCATGGTTAAACCTATTAACTAGTTAATTAACAAATGTGAATATAATAAAGTATTAAACTTATAGGATATTTTTAAAAGTAAAGAAAAATCCACTAATTTCAACAGTTTTCAACTCACATACACACACATATGACATAAGTATATTTATCCCTGAACCTCTATTTTTTTCCATATAAAAAAATAACTATATATTTAGAAAAAAAAGTATGGAAACCAATTTGACAATAAACTATTTTTAAAAAATAAATACATGATCTTACTTTTTAAGCTCCAACTTTAAAATCCTCTGATTCAGTCAAATATTTTTTTAAAAAATACCTCATATTTCATAAGGTATTACTATGAAATAATGAGACAGAAGCCACATCTGAAAATTGCTCTCACATATAACATTTCAAAAATCATCTACATATAAAATGTACAGAATGGCTTCAAT
>NW_021912740.1:0-506 GCF_006229205.1 Suricata suricatta | reverse complement strand
AAGCTCTGAATATACAGCTTTTGTTTCTTCTCTAAGTTTATTTCCACAATATTGTAAGATACACTTCAAAAAAACTTCAGTCTATTTATTGAAAGGGTACACACTCTGTCCTAGAGATAAGGGACTCTTAATGGTCAACAGTAAGATATAGTCTCATAAAAATCCCAAACTTCAAAGATGAAGGAACACGTTTTGGGCAGCTACACTAAAAGACAGACACAAATTTAAAATGGAAAACAGCCTGGCCTCAAACTTCTTGACAATAGTGTTCAGTCTTAGGAAAACAAGAAGGCGGGGCGGGGGGGGGGAGGGGGCATGGAGACAACACCCCTGAAATGTTCAAAAACAAAAACAAAACACCAAAACAAAGGGGAACTCACAATTTTTCTATTAAACTTAAATAAAACAAACAGTATCATCTGCATAAGCCTTTCTTAAGGGATTTCATAGAAGCTTAACTCCTCTAACCAAGAAATTACTGTAAAATCATGGCAACTGATTATTGG
>NW_021912739.1:0-506 GCF_006229205.1 Suricata suricatta | reverse complement strand
CAGCAGAAGGGTCCTTGACAGTACAAGGACAGTGGAAGGGAGTCTAATCTTCTGTATATTGGAAGCAAGAGATAATTTCCAATTTTTTTTTCTGTCCAATTAAAGATCTGTCCCAAACTCAATTCTTTTTTTTTATAATAGTTTATTGTCAAATTAGTTTCCATATAACACCCAGTGCTTCTCCCCACAAGTGCCCCCCACCATGACCATGCCCCCTCCCCCTCCTCCTCCCCCTTCAGTCCATGGTTCGTCTCTAGTATTCAGTAGTCTCCCTTGATCTGTGTCCCTCACTCTTCCCTGCTCTCTTTCCCCCTTCCTCTCCCCATGGTCCCCTGCCAGGTCTCTCCTGTTAGACCTATGAATGCAAACATATGGTATCTATCCTTCTCTGCCTGACTTATTTCGCTTAGCATGACACCCTCAAGGTCTATCCACTTTCCTACAAATGGCCATATATCATTCTTTCTCACTGCCATGTAGTACTCCATTGTATATATATACCACAT
>NW_021912738.1:0-506 GCF_006229205.1 Suricata suricatta | reverse complement strand
GAGAGAGAGAGAGAGAGAGAGAGAGAGAGAGAGAGAGAGAGAGAGAGAGAGAATCCCAAGAAGGCTTCAGGTTGTCAGTACAGAGCCCAACCCAGCACTGGATTTCATGAACTGTGAGATCATGTCTTCAGCTGAAATCAAGAGTCCAACGTTTAAACAACTAAGACATCCAGGAACCCCCTGAATCACTTCTTTAAAAGTTTTTCCCATAAATATAGTTACTGTCTGAAGTACTGGAAGTTAGGACTTTAACATGCAAATCTGGCTAGGGGGACACAGTTCAGTCCATAAACCCCATGAGGGCCATTAATGCAGATTAAGCAAATTTTAAGAGAGCTAAGGTATCTAGAATGATAGTTGATATTGGTAGAAGGAAAAATGGGACTACTTAGGTAACAAGGAAAAGTACTGCCAAAGAATAGAGATGGCCCCTGCACCAAGCCTCAGATCTTCTCAGACTATGTATGTTACAATGAGCAGGCTGGACTTGTATTATCTATTTCATA
>NW_021912737.1:0-506 GCF_006229205.1 Suricata suricatta | reverse complement strand
GTGTGGTAGCCTATGAACAAGTAATATATTGTATCATTTATCTTGAATGTATCATAGATAAGCTGCTATATAACTATCGCCACTTCAGATAGCTGTGAAATTAGGTGATTAACTAGTTGTTACTTAACCTTCTAATTTCTGTATAAGTCTAATTACATGAAACAGAAGTTGGTGTTTTGATTTTTTACTTTGCTTTTCTCTTTTGAGTGTCATTGCAACTACTGTATTGTAAAGGATGGAAAATAACTGCATATGTTAAAAAGTATGAAACTTTATAAAGTAAAAAAATAAATAAATAAATAAATAAAATAAAATAACCCCCCCCCCAAAAAACAAAAACAACCCAAACAAAGTCCATAAATAGAGTCTGATTCAGGCCGGGACAAAGACTGGGTCTACAAGAAGTGGGAATCGGCTCAGGCCCATAGGACCAGAGGGCTGGAGGTGAGGGAGGGGAGCGGACAAGGCCCCTAACTTTGGTTGTGTGACTCGTTCATTGAACAAGG
>NW_021912736.1:0-506 GCF_006229205.1 Suricata suricatta | reverse complement strand
TTTAAATTTTCTCTCAGGTATGTTATTTATATCTCTTTCATTTAGATTTCTGACCATAGCATTCTCCTCTTCTTTCACTTGGGATAAATGTCTCTGTCTTCTCATTTTGCCTAAGTCTCTGTGCCTGTCTGTGGTTAGGATGGTCACTGTGTCTCCTCTTCTTGAGAGTGGTGGCTTTATGAAGAAGGTCCTTTGGTGCCCTGTTGAGAGGCACCCCTGTTCTCCAGTGCCTGGTACTTGCAAAAATGTCTCCAGTGTGTGTGGTGTATGTTTTGCAGCTTTGTACTGGCCACTTTATTTTTCAGGTCTGTTGTCTGCAGAGGCTCTCTTCTTGTGGGCAGTTTGTGGTCCCTAGCCTGAATGTGCTGTGTTTTAACTAGGTCTCCTCTGGGCTGTTTGTGAAATGAGATCTGTCCACCATTGGAGCTGAGGCTCTGCAAATTTCCAAGTTGGGAGATGCACTGGGAGTAGGGGTTTTGGGTGGTCTTGGGGCCTGCTGAGCTGGG
>NW_021912735.1:0-506 GCF_006229205.1 Suricata suricatta | reverse complement strand
TTTTCACCTAAGATTATATATGAATTCATTTCTACTCAATACGCTTGAGGTATATGTGGTCTGTAGGATTTAAACAGAGGATGAAGCAAGAAACAAACCTTTTAAAATTCCATTCTTGTCTGGTACTTTGGGATCCTCAGATTTGCTTTTCAACCTTTTGTTCTGTTTGAACAGACTTAGAGTATGTTTAGCAAAATATTCTGTAATTAAAAAAATAAACTGGTGGCCTGCGTGGCTCAGTCAGTTAAGAATTCAGCTTTAAGGAAAGGTATTAAGCAGGCTGTGTTGTAGCTTATGGGCAAGTAATAAATTGTATCATGTATCTTGAATGTATCATAGATAAGCTGCTATATAACGATTGCCACTTCAGATAGCTGTGAAATTAGGTGATTAACTAGTTGTTACTTAACCTTCTAATTTCTGTATAAGTCTAATTACATGAAATAGAAGTTGAGGTTTTGATTTTTTACTTTGCTTTTCTGTTTGGAGTGTCATTGTAACTACTG
>NW_021912734.1:0-506 GCF_006229205.1 Suricata suricatta | reverse complement strand
TTTAATAATCAGATAGGGGCAGGGGCCAGGTCAGGCAGGCAGACAGAAATTGAAAAAGTACAAATGGCAAGCAAGGTCTTTCTTGTAGGCATCATGTTCTCACTGCCACACAATCAGGGAGAGTGGAGAGAAAAGAAAAGCAGAAACCTTATGGTAATGCAATTAAATACCTGAAGTTTGAGAGCTAGAATTCTCTCTTGTTCTTCCATCCACTGGATTCTATCCTTCTCCATCTTCTCAGTTAATTGTCTCACATGTTCCTGATGACTCTTTTCTCTCTGTTCCATCATTTCCTGATTCTTTATATGCATTTCCTCCATTACTTTTGCTGCAGCCTGTGCAGATTCAGCTTTCACACGTTCCACTGAGAGGAGGAAAAAGAAGACAAATGTATGTGAGCAAGCATGTTGTCCCTCTCTTCCTTACACACTTACCTGTCTGTCATTGTTGCTGCTGACTACATATACCCTACAAAGAAATGACTTCAGCAAGTAAGGGGCATCTTT
>NW_021912733.1:0-1276 GCF_006229205.1 Suricata suricatta | reverse complement strand
CCATTGGACTCGCATGAGGTAACATGGGTGACCAGAGAGTACCAAGCAGAGGCTAGAAGTTCATTGGATTTTCTGTAGGACTGGCTGGCCTTGGGGTGGCTGTCAGAACATCCTTTTGGGGTAGATGCCTTCCTTTCTAAGTCCACATTTATTTGGCAGTTTCCTTTTTGCAAAGCCACCTGCATGGATAAAAAAAAAAAAGCCAATAATCAACTCTGTATTCAAATTATACTTGTACATGTTCATCAGTTTGAGAAAATATGCAGCCAATTTATACATAAGGAGAATGACAACTTTACAGGCAGCCACGATTATAGACAATATAGAATTTGCTTAAAATATTTGGAGATGGAAGAAGTCTCTCATCACAAGCTCCTAGCTTACACCATGTCATTTATCTTCCTTTCTTCCTGTTAGTCTGTCAGATTGTCAGAAACATATCAGTGCTTTCAGCTTCAATATGCATAAAGTATTGTATAATAATTTGTCAGCAGGGGAAAGGAAACAAAGCAAGTACTCATAAAGGTGAGTAGAAATTGCCATCTTAATGTATAAGTCTCTAGTGCTTATTATTTAATTTTGATTGTGTTTAAACCAAATGTCTACTTATCACTAGAGTGGCTATGTTCTAAACATTCAACATGTCGAAATAAGAACACATTACTTGATAGATAAATATTAAGATTAATTAATATCCTTAAGCAAGACTTTGAATTTCCCATAGAGATTCCTTTCTTCTGCCATGTGGTGCTGAGATTTTTTTGAGCCATTTGTATTGATTTCTGCTCTGAATGACCATCCATGCACATATTAAGGCACTCTTTATCAAATCATGAAATATAATCTTGAAAAAGCAGATCCCCTAAAAGCACAGGTGTCAAAGTAATCTCTCCACAAGGGAAAAAGAAACAGAAGAAGAAGAAGGAGAGCAAGGATAAGGTGAGGGAGTTCGGGCCCCAGGCAGACCTGTTTATCTACATCCCCATCACACCTGGTACCGTATTCACATAAGGGGTGCTAGGCCAGTTTGTGCAGTTGAACAAAAAGAGTGAAAGACAGACATGAGGAAGTTAGGAAGCAGGGGGTACCATTGCCCTTACAAGTTGTTTAGAGTTGGCGGTCATAACTGGGTAGCTCTTTCAGCAGCAAATTAATAATACAGGTAAAAGCCCGCACAGCAGAAAGGTGATGCTAGAAAGCAGACCGTGGATATCAGGATGATGAGCTGTTTTTCACTATTGGCTAATTTTGTCCCTTGTCCCCGGCAATGTCTGTG
>NW_021912732.1:0-506 GCF_006229205.1 Suricata suricatta | reverse complement strand
TTTGAATAACTTCATCATAATAATATTATAGATAGTAATATATTATGGTAGTAAATAGGAAAGTGTAAAATTGTATTATATAAAATATCATAGTTAAGGGAATTATAAAAATGTGAAAATGTATTTCAATAGCATGGATCAAAAGAGTTGAAATAATGAAATCTTATGAAAGTATCTAGAATAGATTTTGAACAAGCTCTTAAAGAGAATTACCCTTTTGAAAAATGTGACTTCATTTATACCAAATGCATGATTTTTACTATCATTTAAATTATGTTTATGTAAATACTTGACAATGAAGTAATTGACACAAATTACCCTCGTATTGTTTGAGTCTTTGACATTTATTTTACTTGTGAAACATATTTGTTTCCTTTCTTTAATGTTTAAGATAGGCTCCAGATTAAAAGTCTAAATAGGTATGAAAATCAATTGGTAAATACATAAAACTGCTTCTGACCTTTGAGGAAAATACTTCTACATTCAATATCTATTAGAAATCTTTT
>NW_021912731.1:0-506 GCF_006229205.1 Suricata suricatta | reverse complement strand
CCTCTGGACAACCGGCTGCAGCTTCTGCGTCAGCACTTGCTGCCTCACCTTGCAGTTTCATGGTGCGGAGACGACTTCTTCTCTTACTCCCACCGACCATCCTCTCCTCACTTCGGACGTTTCCTGAAGCTTCCTCAACTCCCTCAGCCTTCAGAGAGTTGAAGAGTCAGGGCCTTGCTCTGGATTAGGCTTTGGCTTAGGGGAATGATGATCTTCTATCCAGACCACTCAAACCTCCATATCTGCACTAGCTCTGTTTCAGTTTACTATCAATTTCTCAAATGTTTGTTTATTTTTGAGATAGAGAGAGACAGAACACAAATAGGGAAGAGGGAGAAAATCCTAACCAGGCTCCAGTCTTTTAGCAGTCAACAGAGCCCGACACAGGGCTGGATCCCACAAACTGTGAGATCATGACCTGAGCCAAACTCCGAGGTTGGGCTCTATAAACACTCTTCAACACCCACTTGTGGAGTTTGGAGACCAACCTCCAGGCTGGTGAGGGC
>NW_021912730.1:0-506 GCF_006229205.1 Suricata suricatta | reverse complement strand
TCATCTCCCCTAAGCTTCTCAGTGGTGCTGGAGTCTGCAGGCATCCCATAACAATCTTGCACTCACCAATCCTTGTGAAATGATGCTTAAAGTTCTTTTCTGGCCATAACGTTTTGCATTTCATGGCTCTCACTGTTCTACCTCTCCCTAAGATCCTTGAAAACTCCATTGCCTTGAAACTTCTGCTTTCAGCTGAAATCATTTTTTTTTCTTGGAGGTCTCCTTATGTCACATATTCTTCTACTCATATTATAAACTTGTTTCCCATTGTCCTTCAATATGCTCTTTTTCCTAGGACTAAAACCTACTTGAATCCAATTAGGTGTCTTCTTCAGGACTGCACCCAGGTTCTCAGTACTATTTAAAAATTGTACGCGCAATACAGGTTGGTGTCAGTAATGAGAAGAAAGAACACCAGACTTGAGCTGGGTCCTCTGGACCACCAGTAATTCTCCTACATCTCCTAGTGAACTCTCTCATCTGTTCTCCAATATGATGATTGAAAT
>NW_021912729.1:0-506 GCF_006229205.1 Suricata suricatta | reverse complement strand
CCATGAGAATCAGAGACCTGGAGAGTACTGTGCCCCTCAAGCAAGCCGATGGCTCTTCCTCCCGCTGCTCCAAGCCTCTGGGAATGCCCACCTGAACCCCGGGAACGTCCTGCCGCCCCACACCACAGGCAGACAGAGGCAGCCACCCCCCCTAGGGAAACCCAAAGATTCAAAGGCAATTGCATAGACCCTACTCTGCAGAGGGTCCACAATCCAGGGTTGGGGAGGGGGGCCAAGAAGGTCACGGTCCATGCCTCCCAGTGTCCCTTGGGAAAATGATCAGGAAACTTCCAAGAGAGCTCCCTCGTTGCTTGTGCAGGGGGTAGAGATCGTGACAACACTAGAACATCATATTATTCTGTTCCAAGGAAAGATTTAATGGTTCCAAAATCAATTTCAGAATGCAAGAATGACAGTAGGTAATACAATAAACTCACTCAAAGATCAGGGGCTGTTAAACAGTATACTGGAGACTGCATGATGCAGCCATAATGTGCTTTACAAGA
>NW_021912728.1:0-506 GCF_006229205.1 Suricata suricatta | reverse complement strand
CGGAGCAAAACAGAGGCTGTTTGCCCGAGTCTCCCGACGCCCACATTCCCCCCATGGACGCCACGGCGGCCTCACAGATGCCCGCAAGGCTCGGGCACCGCCAACCACGGGGGCCCGGGGCGGGGGGCTGGGGCTCTGGCCCCCGCCTCCATCTCCCACGGGAGGTCTCGTCGCCTCAGCGGAGACAGGCCGCCACACGGGGCCGCTGGCCGCACAACCGCGATTTCAGGGTAACGAGGAGCTGCCCCAGCCGGCGCATCGAACCACCGGGAGGTGAGGGGCGGCGGGGGCTGCAGCCGCAGCAAGCCGGGCGGATGTCAGCGAGAGCACGGGGCGAAGGCGGGCTTCTGGGAGGAGGATCTCGAGTCACGGGAGCCTGAGGCGCTCGCTGGCGGCGGACTTCGCGCCCAAACCTGCGGGCTCCGCTGGTCACCACCGCACGGGGCTGGCGCGCTCCCCACGGGCAGGGGCCCTTCCCGAGACAGCTCAGGGCTCTCTTCTCGCCT
>NW_021912727.1:0-506 GCF_006229205.1 Suricata suricatta | reverse complement strand
AGAGGGAGAGAGAGAGAGCAAGGGAGGGGCAGGGAGAGGGAGAGAGAGAATTCAAAGCAGGCTCTGTGCGCGGGGCTCAGACCCGAGAACTATGAGATCACGACCTGAGGCGAAGTCGGACGCTTCCCCAGCTGAGCCCCCGGCGCCCGCTTTGACCTGTTGAAGTCTGACACTCGACAATGAGCGGTTTTATTATTGTTTTATTTTAAGACTCTCTGGAGAGTTGGTTTGTCTTCAAGTTTGTTGTTCTTTTCTTCTCTTTTTTTTTTAATGTTTATTTTTGAGAGAGAGACACAGACTGAATGCAAGTAGGGGAGGGACAGAGAGAGAGGGAGACACAGACTTCGAAGCAGGCTCCAGGCTCGCTGTCTGTGCAGAGCCTGAGCCTCACGAACTGCGAGACCATGACCTGAGCCGTTGGACGCTTAATCGACTGAGCCATCCAGGTGCCCCTGCTGTTCCTTTCTAGTGAAATGTCTCGTCTGGGTTTAATCTCATCCAGTGGA
>NW_021912726.1:0-506 GCF_006229205.1 Suricata suricatta | reverse complement strand
TTAATGCAATCCCATAATTCATTTCGTTATTTTTTCTTTCTGTTCCTCACCCTACATTTCAGTGGGCATATTGTCCACTTTGTTCATTCTTTCTTTCACCTCAGATCTGCTGTTGAACCCCTCTGGTGAAAGGGGTTTCGATTTAGTTATGATTTTTTTCAACTCTTGAGTTTCTTTATAATTTCCTTTTGCCATATTTCTATCTCTTTATTGATATTCTTTATTTAGTGAAGTATTTTTTTATCTTTTCCTTTAGTCCTTGGACATTGTTTTCTCTAGATATTCGACCATATTTAAAATGGCTGATGTAGGGGCTCCTGGGTGGCTCAGTCAGTTGAGCGTCCGGCTTTGGCTCAGGTCATGATCTCGTGGTTCGTGGGTTCAAGCCCCGTGTCAGGCTCTGTGCTGACAGCTAGCTCCGAGCATGGAGCTGGTCTTCAGATTCTGTGTCTCCCTCTCTCTCTGACCTTCCCGTGCTCCCACTGTCTCTCTCTCTCAAAAATAAA
>NW_021912725.1:0-506 GCF_006229205.1 Suricata suricatta | reverse complement strand
CGCTCCTTGACTCGTGGCCTCCGCCATCTTCCATCTCACGATTCCCACTGCTGCTACTGCTGTCACATCCCCTTCTGTCCCTCTGCTCCACCTTGTCACGTCACCTCTCACCCTCCCTGCACCCCTCTTATGAGGACCCTTGTGACTGCACTGGGCCCATCTAAACGATCCAGGGCAGGGGCGCCTGGGATGGCTCGGTTGTCGGACTCTTGACTTCAGCTCGAGTCAGGATCTCACGGTTCATGGGATCAAGCCCCATGTCAGGCTCCAGCACAAAGCCTGATGGGATCCTCTCTCTCCCTCTCTCTCAAAAATAAATAAGTAAACATTTTTTTTTAAATAACGCAAGATAATCTCTTCATCTCAAAATGCTTGACATAATCGCATCTGTCAAGTCCCTTTGGCTGTAAGGGGCATATTAGCAGTTTCCGGGGGTGAGGAGGGGGGTGGGGGGCGGGTGCAGTGTGGGCGTTACTGGGCCTGGCACACCTGCCTGGTACAGGGCC
>NW_021912724.1:0-506 GCF_006229205.1 Suricata suricatta | reverse complement strand
CGCTCCTTGACTCGTGGCCTCCGCCATCTTCCATCTCACGATTCCCACTGCTGCTACTGCTGTCACATCCCCTTCTGTCCCTCTGCTCCACCTTGTCACGTCACCTCTCACCCTCCCTGCACCCCTCTTATGAGGACCCTTGTGACTGCATTGGGCCCATCTAAACGATCCAGGGCAGGGGCGCCTGGGATGGCTCAGTTGTCGGACTCTTGACTTCAGCTCGAGTCAGGATCTCACGGTTCATGGGATCAAGCCCCATGTCAGGCTCCAGCACAAAGCCTGATGGGATCCTCTCTCTCCCTCTCTCTCAAAAATAAATAAGTAAACATTTTTTTTAAAATAACGCAAGATAATCTCTTCATCTCAAAATGCTTGACATAATCGCATCTGTCAAGTCCCTTTGGCTGTAAGGGGCATATTAGCAGTTTCCGGGGGTGAGGAGGGGGGTGGGGGGCGGGTGCAGTGTGGGCGTTACTGGGCCTGGCACACCTGCCTGGTACAGGGCC
>NW_021912723.1:0-506 GCF_006229205.1 Suricata suricatta | reverse complement strand
ATGTGCTCAAAAGAAGAAGAGGAGTCTATTTTTGTTTCTTTTTTTCTTTGTTTGCTTGGTTTCTTAAATTCTACATATGAGTGAAATCATATGTTATTTGCCTTTCTCTGATTTATTTCACTTAGCATTATACCCTCTAGATTCAACCACATTGTTGCAAATGACAAGATTTCATTATTTTTTATGGCTGAGTAATATCCAGTGTGTGTGTTTGTGTGTGTGTGTGTGTGTGTGTGTGTGTGTGCACATCTTTTTTTTTTTAGGTTTTTCCATTTATTTTTAGAGAGAGAAAGAGAGAGAGAGAGAGCTCAATGCAGGGCTCCAACTCACAAACCATGAGATCATGACCTGAGCCGAAATCACAAGTTGGAAGTATAACCAGCTGAGCCACTCAGGCGCCCTAGTAGACCATATCTTCCTTACGCATTCATCTATTGATGGACATGTGGGCTGCTTCCATAATTTGGCTATCATAAATAATTCTACAATAAACATAGGGGTGCATG
>NW_021912722.1:0-1276 GCF_006229205.1 Suricata suricatta | reverse complement strand
ATTACTTCAAATCTCATAATGAGCAAATTGAATTATTTTATCTAAACTCTCTAGAGGGGGGATTTCATAGATATAGCCACAATGGAAAGATTATTAGCATCTTCCTTGAGTTATAATAAAAACTCGGAACATGGTTGCTAAATTAGGCTTTACCAATTTTCTGGTAAGTTTCTCATTATATGAGAAAGAGTCTTAGGAGATTCTCAAAAGGTCATTCAGCCTTTTGGTGATAGTGCAGAGATGAAAATCAGCTATTTAAATTCTTAGTTTAATTTTTTTCTAAAACTATCCCGCAATTTCTAGGTTTTATGGCTTCATTTTCATATTAAAAATTTGGAAGAACTTGTAAGTACACATAAGAGAAATATTTCCAAATGGTTCATTTTGTTATATCATTTATATTTCCACTTTAAAGTATTAAGATAAATAGCAATATTTTTAGAAAAATAAAAAACAAGCCCAACTTTGTAAGAAATGAATCACTTTCGTGTTTTATTTACAATTTACACTGTATCCCTTAGATAGGAGTGAGAAGGGGATGGTACATGTTTCCTTGATTTCTTAATATTCTGAAGCACAGAATTTTTCCAGTTAAATCTGGTTGTCCATAATTTAGTTATAAAAGCTCAAAAGAAAGGTAGGTAATTGGAGAAGCAATATATGGATGGGAAAGTAGTTCTGGTATCCAGTCGGTTACAACTGGCCATGTGATCTTGGACTGCACCCTTCTCCTCTGTAATTTCACTTTCCCCCTCTGAACAATTAGAGATTGGCCTAAACCATGGGATCTATTGACGGTCTTCCAAGATCCCCCTAAGCCATTCGTGTGTGTATTTCTGAGAAGAGAATCCCTAGCTTATTTCAGATTGGCAGAAGAGTCTAGGACACTAAACAGGTTAACGGCTTCTGTATTAACACCTGAGATCCCTCCTAACTTTTGAAATGTACTAAAGCTATAAATATAATTATAAATTGAGACAGAAAGTAGAACAAGTAATATGATTATTTGAGGAGTGTAATCTGCACAAAAAATACCACTTTCATCCAGTGTGGGCTAAAGAACTTCCCTAGAAGCCCAGCCCAGATTTTCCATAACTAGCATCAATTGCCCAGATGATATAAATACACGTGATACATTTCAATATGTCACAGGTTTTTAGTTCAGGCTTTCTAATATCAGTGTTTTAATGATCCATGAGAGCAGGCCTGCTGCATAGAATTGCATGGAGTGGAAATAACCCAGAGTAGTTTGTCAGCAAATAAAGCCATTTTCCTA
>NW_021912721.1:0-506 GCF_006229205.1 Suricata suricatta | reverse complement strand
AAGAGTTCTAAAATATATACAAGTCTACAGCCCACTTGTTTTTTTCATGTTTTCTAAGTATCACATGAAGTCCTAAATCCAAGAAGTGATTTCTGCATTACCAATATTCTTTATAGTATTTGGTGATGAGTCACAATAAAGTAGCTGGGGGGGCAGGGGGAACACCTGGGTGGCTCAGTCAGTTAGGCGTCCGACTTCAGCTCAGGTCATGATCTCACAGTTTGTAGGTCTGAGCCTCGTGTCAGGCTCTGGGCTGACAGGCTGGAGCCTGTCTTCAGATTCTGTGTCTCCCTCTCTCTCTCTCCCCTGCTCATGCTATCTCTCTCTCTCTCAAAAATAAATAAAACCTTTAAAAAATTTTTTTAATTAAATAAAAAATAAAGTAGCTAGGGGAAAATAATTCTGGTTAAAACACTAGCTCCTAAGCTCTAATTCTCAAAAGCAGCTAAACAATGCAATCGCCAGGTCCCATCTGCATTAGATTCTGATTTGGCCTTGGCACAGGA
>NW_021912720.1:0-506 GCF_006229205.1 Suricata suricatta | reverse complement strand
CCCTCAGTTCATTCTCAGCATTCAGTAGTCTCTCAAGTTCTGCATCCCTCTCTCTCCCCAACTCTCTCTCCCTCCTCCGTTCCCCCTGGTTCTCCATTAGGTCTCTCTTGTTTTCCTGCTAGACCTATGAGTGCAAACATATGGTTTCTGTCCTTCTCTGCCTGGCTTACTTCACTCAGCATGACACCCTCAAGGTCCACCCACTTTCCTACGAAGGGCCATATGTCATTCCCTCTCATTGCCATGTAGTACTCCATCGTGAATATATACCACATCTTCTTGATCCACTCGTCAGGTGATGGACATTTAGGCTCCTTCCATGTTTTGGCTATGGTTGACATTGCTACAATGAGAAAATGCCATTTCTTTTAGGCTAAAATTAATTTTTTTTTGTAAATCCACAAAACTGCACAAAATATATTATACATACACAGCATTATATTTTTCACTAGGGTACTCACCATTCTTTCATTTTTTTTATAAGAAATTAAGACATTCTCCAAAAT
>NW_021912719.1:0-506 GCF_006229205.1 Suricata suricatta | reverse complement strand
AGAAGTAAATAAAGAACAAATGAAGCCTGTAACCCCTAACCCATTTTCTAGATGTCAGTTTACCTAACAGTGTCTACTCCGGTATTTTATCCCTGCAGATACATACAGATCAGGACCGGGGTGAAGGCGAGGCAGGGAGGTGCTGGGGCACGCGGCGGAAGGGTGCACTCACTCCCGGGCACCGGCCGGTGTTTGTGGGGACTGGAGACTGAGCACACCCTTCAATGTCACACCCTAGTTAGCGCCTCGCTTGCCTCGCCCTGGCCAGGTCCTCACACAGGTAATGAGGAAACTTCTGCTTCTGATGATGTCAGATGAGGTAAATGGCACCAATCCTCCCACTAGGCAGACATAGATAACCTGTGTATGTGTAATATGTATATATACGCACATATATACACATGTATGTGCGCACACACACACACACACACACACACACACACACACTGCTTTCAGGCATTGGAGAGCTAAGTGAAAACGGGCCAGAATCTGGGGAGGCTAGAGGT
>NW_021912718.1:0-506 GCF_006229205.1 Suricata suricatta | reverse complement strand
TATTGAGAGGTATCAGGATTCATGCTTTGATAATGAGGACTGGGCAATATAGTTGCTTTATGGTAGCCTAGTACAATCAATGCCATTGGTTCAAGGTAGACTAGCCTATAAATAGTGAGTGGCTCATTCTAAAATTGTTAATGGCATACAATATGGCAGTCATATTCACAATGCAGGATTCAAAATATGATTACATTTTCGTAAGAACCACTTGTCAAAAATAAATAAAAATCATTTTAGAAAACACAACTACTTACTTCTGATGAGAAGCTGACATGTAGTTTCTCCAACTCAAAATGAGAGGAATTCGGTGTTCTAATATAAGTATTTGAACACAAAGTTGTAAAACACTAAGAAAACAAATATACTGTTAATTTATATGAAATATTACTCTCTCTGTGCTTACATAAGGATAGGTTCTCCACCTTCATACACCTCACACACAATGTTCTACAAGATGAAGACTTAGGCAATGATGAGGACAGAAAACAACTCCTCCACTTTTA
>NW_021912717.1:0-506 GCF_006229205.1 Suricata suricatta | reverse complement strand
TGTGTCTGTTTTTGTGCCAGTACCATACTGTTTTGATGATGACAGCTTTGTAATAGAGGCTAAAGTCTGGGATTGTGATGCCTCCCGTTTTGGTTTTCTTCTTCAATATTACTTTGGCTATTCGGGGTCTTTTGTGGTTCCATATGAATTTGAGGATAGTTTGTTCTAGCTGTGAGAAGAATGTTGGTGCAATTTTGATGGTGATTCTGGCCATTCTCTGAAGTGGCGGCTCCTACTTTTATGTTTTGATGATGAGGAATCCTTTGATTGGCTTAATGAACTTCAGAAAATGTTTACTGGGAATAAGGTAACATTCAGAGGTGGTCTTTAATGTGCTTTCCTAATATGTTTTAAATAAGCCACAGTGACAAGTGCAAACTAGGAATTACTGCTTTATGGTATAGTCACCTCAAAGAAAGTGATAAAGCGAAAGGAAGGTAGGGACCAAAGTTGTACTTGAACCGATAGGATGTTAAATATGGATATGATCTTATTTTTTTTGTGAC
>NW_021912716.1:0-506 GCF_006229205.1 Suricata suricatta | reverse complement strand
ATGGATCAAGAAGATGTGGTTTATATACACAATGGAGTACTACATGGCAATGAGAAAGAATGAAATCTGGCCATTTGTAGGAAAGTGGATGGACCTCGAGGGCGTCATGCTAAGAGAAATAAGTCAGGCGGAGAAGGACAGATACTATATGTTTGCACTCATAGGTCTAACAGGAGAAACCTAATGGAGGACCGTGGAGAGGGGAAGGGGGAGAGAGTTGGGGGGAGAGAGGGGCGCAAAACCTGAGAGACTATTGAATACTGAAAAGGAACAGAGGGTTGAAGGGGGGGAGGGAAGGAGAAAAGAGGTGGTGGTGATGGAGGAGGGCACTTGTGGGGAAGAGCACTGGGTGTTGTATGGAAACTAATTTGACAATAAACTTTTAAAAAAAGAAAAATAAAAAGAAAAATGACTTATTTTGTCTTATTAAGGAAAGTGTGCCAGTTAAACTTATGTGGCCTATGTAACTGAAATTAACTTCATAGCAAGGATGAATAGGCTGAATT
>NW_021912715.1:0-506 GCF_006229205.1 Suricata suricatta | reverse complement strand
TTTAAAATGAATCATCAATAATGAAAAACCCAGTTAAAAATGGGCAAAAGGCTTGAATAGACTTTTCTCCAAATAAAATATATGAATGGCCAAAAAGCACATGAAAAAGATGTTCAACATCACTAATCATTAGGGAAGTGTAAATAAAAAAAGCAATGAGATATCACCTCAAACCCATTAGAATGACTACTATGAAAAAGAGAAAAACAAATTGCAAATGTAAAAACATTAGGATCCTTGTGCACTGTTGGCAGAAACACAAAATAGTACAACTGCCATTAAAAACATGATGGATTCTTCAAAAAAATTAAAGATAGAATTACCATATGGTTCAGCAATTTACTTTTGGATATATGTTTCGAAGAATTGAAAACAGGATCTCAAAGATGTATTCATTTGTACACTCATGTTTATAACAGCATTATTCACAACTGCCAAGAAGTATAAACAATCCAAGTGTCCATTGACAGATGAATGGGTAAGCAAAACGTGATAAACACATACAA
>NW_021912714.1:0-506 GCF_006229205.1 Suricata suricatta | reverse complement strand
GGTGGCGGGGAGGATGCCATTCCCGACGCAAGCGGGGCCCGGCGTGAAGTCACGTGGGTGGGAGGGCAGGGGCCCCCAGGTCCTGGGGCGGGGGGCGGGGCCTGGGCGGTCGTCACGGTGGATGTGAAGGCGGGAGGCCGATAGGCGGCAGCCTTCGGTGGTGACTCTGGAGATGCATGCTGCGCGGAGCGAGAGCACGTTTATTACTCGGGGCGGAGGGTTCTCAGACCACAGGGGAGTCGCCAGGGAGAGGTGTGGGGAGGGGGGCGGGCCGTGGGGAGGGGTTCCCGGTTCCCTTCCTGGCGGACTCTGGGCTCCCTGTCTGCACCTTAACTTCCTCTTCAGAACTGCTTCTCCACCCTGGCCGTGTTCCTTCTTGCTACTTTTTATTTATTTTATTTTTTAATTGTTTAATGTTTTTATTTATTTTTGAGAGAGAGACAGAGACAGCGCGAGCAGGGGAGGGTCAGAGACAGACACAGAATCCGAAGCAGCTCCAGGCTGAG
>NW_021912713.1:0-506 GCF_006229205.1 Suricata suricatta | reverse complement strand
GGTAGAGACCGGAGCAGGGGCCTGGAGACAGTTACATCTGGGTTCAAATTCCGCTTCTGCAACATACGAGCCTTGCAGATTTGGGGAAGTTGCTTAACCTCTTGAAGCCTCCACTTCCTTGGTTGTAAAATGAGAACTCTTGCAGAGTTGGGGAGATTCCATAAAATGACACATTTACGGAGTGGTTCACCCAGTAAATGGCATCTAGACGTGCCAGGGGGGTTTTCCCCCATAAGAGCTGAAGGGGGTAGTGACTGGGTTCCTGGGGCAATCAGCCGAAGTCCTTGTGATCGCTGTTTCAGAATATTCTCACCGGTCGACCTTCTGCCCCCGGGGCTCTCTGCCGATGCTGAGGAAGCTGAGGCCCGCGGGGGGGACGCAGGATGCTGCAGGGACCCTGCTCCTCCCCAGTTCTGACCAGGAGGAGGAGTGGCTGGGACAAACATCTGTGGTCGCAGGCACACAGTCCTTGGGAGGCTGTGTGAGCCTGGTTACCATGCCACCAG
>NW_021912712.1:0-506 GCF_006229205.1 Suricata suricatta | reverse complement strand
CTGGTTATAGTTACAGTGATTAAATTTCTAAATAAAAATCTGGAAATTTGCTCTGATGTTTAGGATGTATTGCCTGACAGTGATATAGAAGTTTAAAATTAAAATGATTATGGAAATTGAGAACACAGGATGGCCCGAGAGACAACTGCCCTTTCAAATAGGATGCCAGCATCACAGCTTTATGCAGTGTCTCAGACAAACCTTTGGGAGACTCCAAGACAGCAGCATCTCAAATGCTAAAAAGGCCTTGAATGGTTTATGTACATGTTTTTTAAAAAAGGAATTAACCAAACAAGCTTTCAAAATATATAAATTAATACTTTTTCCTGGTCTCAATTAAGTGAAAAAAGTTAAATTTTATTTAGAAAATTAATTTTTAAAAGTTAATAAAATAATGAGAGATGAACACAAAGATTTCTGGGTAAGGATGCTTCTTTGAAACATTTTTCTAAGAGAGCTACTGGAAATGGGGCACCTGGGTGGCTCAGTTGGTTAAGCCTTCAACT
>NW_021912711.1:0-1276 GCF_006229205.1 Suricata suricatta | reverse complement strand
TTTTTGTCTTTTCTTCTTTCTCTTTTCTTTTTATTTTCTCTTCTTCTCTTGCTTTCCTCTCTTTCCCTCCCATTTTCATTCTTGTCATTCCCCCCTGTAATGTGTTTCTTTGTTTGATTTGTCTGTGTGTATGTGTGCTTCTGTTCCCTCGGTGTTTGTCAGTCTGTTTTCCTTCATAGGACTACACCAAGAAACAAGCCAAAGTGTGCAAGAAGGTGAGTCCCAAATATTGCAGAGTAGGGAAATAAAATACTCACAGGCACAACAAGAGAAACTGAGAGACACCATTAAGAGAATATCTCCTGAAACGGCAGGCCCTGGACAGTCAATAAGCCTCCTTTAACAGAAAAATACTAATAGGTGCACAGAGCCCAACGAGCTTTCTAAAGGTGACAAGAGACAGAAAACTAGCAAAAATGACAAAACGAAGAAACTCTCCCCTGAAGAACTTCCAGGGGGAAGTCACAGCCACAGAACTGCTCAAGGCAGATGTAGACAACATATCAGATCAAGAATTTAAAAAGCTGGTCATAAGATTAATAGCTGGGGTTAAGAAAAGCATCAAAAAATCAACTGATGAGTTAAAAAAAATGCTATAGGTGAGGTGAATAACAAACTGGATGCAGCCACCTCAAGGATTGATGAGGCACAGAGAAGAATAGGTGCATTAGAAGATACAGTTCTAGCAAAAGAGGAAGCTGAAAAAAAGAGAGAGAAATTGATCCAGGAGCAGGAAAGAAGAATTCGAGATCTGAGTGATACAATCAAACAGAACAACATCCGGCTCATAGGAATTCCTGAAAAGGAAGACAGAGATAAATGTCCTGAAGGGATACTTGACCAAATTATAACTGAAAATTTCCCAAATCTGGGAAAAGAAATAGACATTCAAATTCAAGAGGCACAAAGAACCCCCTTAAGACGTAATTTGATTTGGCCATTAGCACAACACATCATAGTGAAACTGACAAAATATAAAGATAAAGAGAGAATTCTAAAAGCAGCTAGGGAGAAAAGGGCCCTCACATACAAAGGGAAACCTATCAGAGTGGTTACAAACCTATCTAATGAAACTTGGCAGGCCAGGAAGGAATGGCAGGAAATCTTCAATGTGATGAACAGAAAAAATTTACAGCCAAGAATCCTCTACCCAGCAAGCCTGTCTTTCAAAATAGAAGGAGAGATAAAGGTTTTCCCAAATAAGCAAAAATTGAGAGAATTCATGACCACCAAACCAGCCCTACAGAAATCCTAAGAGGGACTCTCTGAGGGAAAC
>NW_021912710.1:0-506 GCF_006229205.1 Suricata suricatta | reverse complement strand
CGGGAAGCCGTCGGTTTCGGCGGAGAACGACAGCTCTGCTGGGGCAGTGGGTGAGCGGATCCGGCTCTGGACCCGAGAAGGCCCTGGAAGGCTCCCCTTCCCCCGCATGCTGGGCCTCGGCTGCGCCTTCTTGGACGGGCCTGGGTCTGGCGTGCGCTGCGGGATGCCGTGCGGGAAGCCGTCGGTTTCGGCGGAGAACGACAGCTCTGCTTGGGCAGTTGGGGAGGGGACTCCGCTCTGGACCCCAGACGGCCCTTGACCGCTCCCCTTCCCCGGCATGCTGGGCCTCGGCTGCGCCTTCTCGGAAGGGCCTCCGTCTGGCGTGCGCTGAGCAATCTGGTTGATTTCCGTGGAGAACGACAGCTCTGCTGGGGCAGTGCGAGAGCGGATCGGGCTCTGGACCCCGGACAGCTTTCGACGGCTCCTCTTCCCTGGCATGCTGGGTCTCTGCTGCACTTTCTTGGACGGACGGGCCTCGGTCTGGCGTGCTCTGCAGGATGCGGTGC
>NW_021912709.1:0-506 GCF_006229205.1 Suricata suricatta | reverse complement strand
TCACCCAGTTCATTTTAGAATGGTAGGTAAAATGGGCTTAATATTTTTGAAAGGATATTGTTTGATCAGTGTGATAACTTATTTTATATGTCAACTTGGCTAGGTACCCATAATATCCAGATATTTGGTCAAATACCAATCTGGATGTGCTGTGAAGGTTTTCTAGGTGAGATGAATATTTAAATCAGTAGACTTTAAGTGAAGCAGATTACCCTCTATAATGTGGGTGGGTCTTAACCAATCAGTTGAAGGTCTTCAGAGAAAAAGACTGAGGTCCCCCAAAGAAGAGACAATTCTGCCTCCAGACAGCTTTCAAGCTGATGCTGCATCATCAACTTTTCCTTTGGTCTTCAGCCTGTTGGCTTACCCTGCAGAATTTGGGCTTGCCACTTGTGACCGGTCTCCAGTTCCTTAAAATCTGTCTGTTTCTTATTGGTTCTGCTTCTTTAGAGAACTCTTGACTCACACAGTGTGTCTACTTCACTCTGTAAGGTTTTATTTTTATT
>NW_021912708.1:0-506 GCF_006229205.1 Suricata suricatta | reverse complement strand
TTTTCTGGGCAAAAAGTGAATTCAAGGTACGCACTCTCCAGGGGAGGAGATGAAATGGAACCCGGCTGTCTCTCAGGACTGACACAAAGACCGAAAATGAACGTGTTTGGAGGCTCCGTGAAGGTATTTGGAGCCTCTGGAGATTTCTGCACAGAGAATACCCAGGCCAGCGTTGTGATGGGCAGAAGGAGCAGGACGGCGGGCAGGCCGGTCAGGCCGGACGAGACGGGGGCAGGAGGGAGGGAGGGGCTGTGGAAGAACACTTCTGAGGAGGAACAGGCGGCCTGTGGGGAGAGCAGGGCTCCCCGCTGATGGGGTCTTGGTGACCCCCTCGCCTCCCCCAGCAGCAGGCAGCACCCACACTCTGCTCCGGCCCCCAGCCTCTGTTAACCTGGCCACACCCAAGACCCTTCCTCACTCACTGTCACAAGCCCCTTTCTTCTCTGTGGCCACCCCCTGCCAGGCAGAGACCAGAGTCCTAGCCGATGATGGGTGACAGGTGGGGC
>NW_021912707.1:0-506 GCF_006229205.1 Suricata suricatta | reverse complement strand
GTTTCCCTGGGCCACTTGTAAGGGCTGCCGTGTAACAAGGTTCCTTCCACATGTCAGGTGGCTTCAACAACAGAAATTCATTTTCTCATAATTCTGGAGGCTAAACGTCCAAGATCAAGGTGTTGGAAAGGCTGGTTTTTCCTGAGGCCTCTCTCGTTGCCTTGCAGATGGCAGCCATCTTGCTGTGTCCCCACGTGGCGTTTCTTCTGAGCGCACACACACTCCTGGTGTCTCTCTACATGTCCAAATTTCTTTTTCTTCCAGGAGCACCAATCATATTGAATTGGGGCCCAACCTATTGGTCTCATTTTAACTTAATAACCCCTTTAGAGTCCTACCTCCAGGCACAGTCACATTGCAAGGTCCTGGAGGTTAGGATTTCAACGTATGAATTTTCAGAGGCCCCAATTCTACCCACAACAGGTAGTACAAATTGAAAGCCTAAGTCAGAGTAAGAGTTGCTTGTGTTTGTGTGTTCTCAGGGAAGTTTCTATTTTTTTTTTTTT
>NW_021912706.1:0-506 GCF_006229205.1 Suricata suricatta | reverse complement strand
TTGTTTTCAATTATAATAGCATTGTTTTCTTCACATCTGGCAATGTGATTCACTAAAAAATGACATCATTTGTAGAACAAACTGTCATCATAGGACTTTCTCATCAACTACTCATTTTCACTAAATAAAGTCAGCATATGGCCGAATTCAACAGTAAATCTGAAACTGAGGATTTCACTGAACCTTATCTCCATTATCTTGTGTCTAAGTCACATCACAAAGATTTGCTAGAGTAATCACTCCTCTTGATCTTTATGTTGAAGACATCTGGGCAGTCCAGGAGGTTTGGGATTTATTAGAGATTCCAGACATTTTGTCATTATGGGTCTTTCTGTGCTATGGAGATTCAGCAGAAAATCAGTGTGGGCGGGAATAATTAGTATAGTGGAATTCTTGCTGCTTTGGGGCCTTCTCACTTTAAGCAGAAGGTTAAAAGTATTGCCTTCCTGTCTCCTACCTCATTTTTTTTTCTTCTTTCCATCTAAAGCATTAAAGAATGTAGGAGA
>NW_021912705.1:0-506 GCF_006229205.1 Suricata suricatta | reverse complement strand
GAGATACCACCGCACGCCAGTCAGAGTGGCTAAAATGAACAAATCAAGAGACTACAGATGCTGGCAAGGATGTGGAGAAACAGAAACCCTCCTACACTGTGCAGTCGCTCTGGAAAACAGTGTGGAGGTTCCTCAAAAAACTATCAGTAGAACTCCCCTATGACCCAGCAATAGCCCTGCTAGGGATTTACCCAAGAGATACAGAAATGCTGAGGCATAGGAGCACATGTACCCCAATGTTCATAGCGGCACTTTCTACAATAGCCAAATCATGGAAAGAGCCTAAATATGCATCACCTGATGAGTGGATCAAGAAGATATGGTATATATATACAATGGAATACTACATGGCAATGAGAAAGAATGATATATGGCCATTTGTAGCAAAGTGGGTGGACCTTGAGGGTGTCATGCTAAGCGAAATAAGTCAGGAGGAAAAGGACCATATGTTTGCA
Source organism: Suricata suricatta (assembly GCF_006229205.1). Lineage (NCBI taxonomy): Eukaryota > Metazoa > Chordata > Mammalia > Carnivora > Herpestidae > Suricata > Suricata suricatta. The sequence continues at coordinate 51 of NW_021912705.1, read as the reverse complement.
CTCATAGGTCTAACAGGAGAAACCTAATGGAGGACCATGGGGAGGGGAAGG
>NW_021912704.1:0-506 GCF_006229205.1 Suricata suricatta | reverse complement strand
GGGACAGAAAGTGAGGAAGAGAGGGGATCCAAAGTAGGTTCTGCACTGAAATCAGAGAACTGGATGTGGGGCATCATGACCTGAGCTGAAGTCGCTAGCCCTCCTGACTGAGCTACGCAGGCATCCCTCTACCAAACATTTATTTTTTTTTCAGAAAAAATTTTTTAAATAGTTTATTGTCAAATTGGTTTCCATACAAGACCCAGTGCTCTTCCCCATAAGTGCCCTCCTCCATCACCACCACCTCTTTTCCCCCTCCCCCTTCCCCTTCAACCCTCAGTTCATTTTCAGCATTCAATAGTCTCTCAAGTTGTGCATCCCTCTCTCTCCCCAACTCTCTTTCCCTCTTCCCCTCCCCCTGGTCCTCCATTAGGTTTCTCCTGTTCTCCTGTTAGACCTATGAGTGCAAACATATGGTATCTGTCCTTCTCTACCAGACTTATTTCGCTTAGCATGACACCCTCGAGGTCCATCCACTTTCCTACAAATGGCCAGATTTCATTCTT
>NW_021912703.1:0-506 GCF_006229205.1 Suricata suricatta | reverse complement strand
TCCACTCATGCGGAATTTAAGAAACAAGACAAATAAACATATGGGAGGGAACAAAGAGAGGAGGGGGAGCAAAAAATAAGAGACTCTTAATGATGGAGAACAAACTGAGGGTTGATGGAGGGAGGTGGGTAGGGGATGGGCTAAATGAGTGATGAGTATTAAGGAAGGTTTTATATGTAAGTGATGAATCACTAAATTCTACTCCTGGAACCAATATTACACTCTATGTTAACTAAGTAGAATTTAAATAAAAATTTTGGGAAAAAAAGAATTTTAAAAAAATTTATATTCAGTTTCTCAGTTGCATTAGCCACATGTCAAGTGTTTAATAGCCATGAATGGCTAATGGGTACTCTATTTGACAAGGTAGATATAGAACATTTCCCTCATTACAGAGAATTCTATTGGGCAGCCTGACTTTAGATTCTTAAAAATGGTAATAATTTCTGTTATTCCCCTGGGATATGGTATGCTTTTGACTTATTATGTGAGCCAGGGTAGAGGGC
>NW_021912702.1:0-506 GCF_006229205.1 Suricata suricatta | reverse complement strand
TTTAAACCACAGTTAGATACCCTTTTACATGCACTAAAATTGCCACACTAAAGAAAATGACAACATGACAAATGTTGACAAAGATGTTGAGAAAACGCAACCCTTAAACCAAGCTTGTGGAAATGTAAAATGGGGGAGCCTACGTGTAAAACAGTTTGGTATTTCCTCAGAAAGGTCAAAACGTACTATAAGGACGCAGCTCCGATCCGGCCCTCCCCACCAGGCCGTCCCAGCCTTCCCGGAGCCGGTCGCGGTCCCCCGCAGGCCGCAGGTCTGATCCAGCCTCCCCCTGTACGTAAAGGGGAAGGCGCCGGGTTCTCCTGGAAGGGCGCACCTTAAGGAGGGACAACTCCTGCGGCGGCGCCCAATGGGGGAGGCCGGCTGATACCTTTGACCTTTCTAGAGGCGCGCCTAGTCATGCCCCACGTGGGGCGTCCTGGGCCCACTCTGATTGGGCAGTACTCCAGATGGTGTGATTGGCTCCCACAACTGCCAGTGTTGATGGG
>NW_021912701.1:0-506 GCF_006229205.1 Suricata suricatta | reverse complement strand
TGGACTGAATGGTGAGACACAATGAAAGGAAGAGAAAGCAGTCTAACATCACACATGCAGGAGCTGAAAAACCCCCACAGCAGGGCCAAGGAAGGATCCCAACTCTTGGGAGCGGGAAGTTGTTCCTCTCTGAATAAGGCCTTGAATGCCCATTGGGTCACCAGGGATGCTGCAGAGAGAAAAATTCTTTGGTGAGCCACCCACTCCTCAGTTTCAGCAAAATAAAACCCAGCCCTGTCCTTCTGTTCTTTAATGCACGTCAGTTCCCATTTCTGTCAGTCACCTGCAAGTGTCACAGGTGACTCAACTCTGGTGCAGTGTAACAGTCCACCTGTCACCCTTGGCGATGCTGGGAGCTATGACAGCTTCAGAGTGGCACTGGGGCCAGGTTGGCTCATCTTGCAGGCAACAAGGGGACAGAAACTTAGAGCTTTCTCCTGGAGACGCATCCCGGGTACCACGGGAGAAGCGACTGCAGCCTTCTCTGACTGCCCGACCCTCATGAC